>NC_140989.1:162012381-162279881 GCF_052327205.1 Somniosus microcephalus | reverse complement strand
AATCTTTGAGTAAGATCTGCATCCATGACTGATCTCCCAAAAATCATACTGTTTTTAGAAAAAAGGCCCAAATAATAATGTTGCGTGAAGTCATTAGGACTGCCACACAGATGCTATCCAAGGCCGGTCTAAAATTTATCCTGTGATGTAGCCATATGCCTAATCAACTGAGCTTAAATTTGACTAGACAACTGCCTGTCTAACTATTAATGCAAATAGTTGCATTCTAATAACCATTTTGCAGGATAATTCTCAATAGAAGGTTCAAGCAGTGCTTTGTTCCTGGACAAACAAACAGCTGCTTAGATTTACAAAAATCTTCAGTTCCATTCCCAAAAGAACAGGCCCAAAGCATCCACACAATTGAACAACATTTTGCTTCTAAGGACTTGGTTGAAAACAATGAAGAAAAATTTCCTGACATCAAATAAATTGTGATTTTTTTTTGGAGGAACTTTGGGTAAGGTCTATCCTTCTACAAATGAGGCAAGTTATACCCACTTGGAATTCACTCACTGGTATTCCTGAAAACCATCCAAACATTTATTTGCACAGGTAAGTGTGAACATCTGAAAAAGGACTGTTCCACCCGGACCCATTGCAAATACCCTCCCCGCCCCCACCTTGTAGTCACACAATCTCCTGGGGTAGGCAAAGAAAGAGAGAGAAATAATCTTTGGCTAATTTAGGAAAGAAATTCTGGGAAATTGCTCTCTGACCCCCAAAATGCAATAAAGCAAGCTACAGAAGACTGCAGTAACTCAAATGTACAAACCTCTTTTGGGAAAACAAACGTTTCCCCTTCAAGTATTTATCCAATTCCCTTTTGAAAGTTATTATTGAATCTGATTCCACCACCCTTTCAGGCAGCACATTCAAGATCGCAACAACCACTGCATAAAAAAAGTCTCCTCGGCTCGCCTCTGGTTCTTTTGCCAATTACCTTAAATCTGGGTTCTCTGATTACTGACCCTTCTGCCATTAGATTCAGTTTCTCCTTATTTACTCTATCAAAATCCTTCATGATTTTTAAATCCTCTATTAAATCTCCCGTTAACCTTTGCCGCTCTAAGGAGAACAACCACAACTTCTCTAGTCTTTCGACATAACTGAAGTCCCGCATCCCTGGGACCATTCTAGTAAATCTCCTCTGCACCTTCTCTAAGGCTTTAAGATGCTTCCTAAAGTGTGCTGCCCAGAATTGAACACAATACTCTAACCAGTAATTTATAAAGGTTTAGCATAAAGTACTTGGCATTTGTACTCTACGCCTCGGTTTATAAAGCCATGGATCCCGTATGCGTTTTTAACATGCTTCTCAACTTGTCATGCCACTGTCAAAGATTTGTGTATGAACCAAACCCCCCGAACCAGGCCCCACTCACTCCCACGCTCCCCAACGTCCCCCTCCACGGCCCTCCTCCCTCCCGCAACCCCAGGCGTCTCTGTTCCTGCACCTCTAAAGTTGTTTATATTGCCTCTCCTCATTCTTCTCACCAAAATACATCACTTCACACTTCTCTGCATTAAATTTCATCAGCCATGTGTCTGCCCATTTCACCAGTCTGTTACTATCCTCTTCATTGTTTATTACATTTCCGAGTTTCATGTCATCTGCAAACTTTGAAATTATGCCCTGTATTCCCAAGTCCAGGTCATTAATACATATCAAAAAGAGCAGTGGTCCTAATACCGACCCCTGGGGGACACTATATATTACCCTCCAGTCTGAAAAACAACCGTTCACCACTACTCTGCTTTCTGTCCCTTAAGCCAATTTTGTAGCCACGTTGCCACTATCCCTTTAATCCCATGGGCTTCAATTTTGCTAACCAGTCTATTATGTGGTACTTTATCAAATTCCTTTTGAAAGTCCATGTACACAACATCAACCCTCTCCATTAATTCATCAAAGAACTGTATGAGACAGGCGGGTTGGACCAGTCGATATTTGTCAGTCCTATTTCTTTCTCTCTGCTCCTTCACTTCCATCTCTCTCTTTCTCTCTGCTCCTTGTCCATTTACAATTTTTTGCTCACCTTGCTCCTTCACTTGTTTTTATTCCCCTCTCTATCTCTCTGCTCCATCCTTTCCTCATTCCTTTCTTACCTTTGTATCTTCTTCCAGATTTTATTTGCAATTGTGGACTAGTGGGGATAGGCAGCCTTAGGACTCAGGTAACATTTCAGGTGTGGACCCTTTGTCATAATTTCTGATGAAGGGATGAGATTAATATGATTGACATGGACTTCAGTCAGTTGGGAGAAATCACTGTAGCACCTTTTATTCATCAAAAAATAATCACAGCATTTGTATGCCTCTGCGTCAACTATACTCATAAATACTCAAAGTATTAAAGGAATCATGTTCCTATTATTTCTCCTGCTAAATGATTGACCTAATCCTTTCGACGAGTAGAAAGTAACAGTGATGGAAGAAGTAATCAATAGAACCCATCAACTAACACCTGCTCACTGATGCTCAGTTCAGATCCCATGGAAACCACTCGACTCCTAATCTTGTCATAGCTTTGATCCATATATGCACCCAAGAGCTGAATGCCAGAGGAGGTGAGAGTAGCTGTCCTTGATGCCAAGGCATCATTTGACCAAGTATGGCATCAAGGAGCCCTAACAAAACCAAGGCCAATGGAAAACCCTCCAGTAGCTGGAGTAACACTTGACATGCAGGAGGATGGTCATGGTTGTCAGAGGCCAATCATCATAGCCCTAGCACATGACTGCAGGAGTTCAACAGGGATACATTCTAGGTCCAACTATCTTCAACTGTCTTTCCCTCCATCATAAGGTCAGGAATCGACTGCTTGCTGTTTATAACAGTGTTCACTTCCATTCACAACTCTTCCAATAATGCAGCAGCCATTGCAGGCCTACAACAGGACATGGACAAAATACAGCCTTTGGCTGACAAGTGCCAAATAATACCTATCACATAAGTGCCAGTCAATGACTAATTGCAACCAGAAAAGCCCCAACCACCTTTCTCAATCTGCAACAGCACCAGGAGCACCAAGTCCCCACCACCAACACTCAGTCACCAATGACCAGAAGCTTAACTGGGCCAGCCACATCAACACCATGCTACAATAGCAGTGCAGAGGCTGGGTTGCCTGCAACAAATGGCTCTCCTCCAGCCTCCCCAATGCCTCAATGTTCCTTCATTGTTAGTTGTGTTAATATCCTGGATTTTCCTATTTAACACCATTGGGGGAGCACAAGCACCAGAAGGATTGCAGCAGTTCAAGGAGAAGGTGCACACCACCTTCTAGGAAAAGGCAATAAATGCAACCTTGCTAGTGCCACACACATCCTGAGATTAAATTAAAAAAAGAAAAATGTAAAACAAACTGAAATTGTATAAAGTTTGGCATACAGTACTTACAAAGTTAAAGGCTAAACTCTTCAACCTGAAAGAAAGCAGCTTAGTGCATGCGAGAGGAAATGCTGAGTAATAGTTGTCTGCGTTGGAGCAGTGGCAGCAGCGGGAGTGGCGACAGAATTCGAGAGTGACATCACAGTACAGAAAGTGACGCCGGCGCAGGGGAAGCAGCTGATTGGGTGAGTACGGCCAGGTGAGTATTTGTACTACTCTATAGTTTGACAGTTAAGGTTAATAGTTTATAAAGTTTAAAATGTCTTAATTTTGTGGTTTATAGTTGCTAAGGTCTCTGTTGTGTAGCGGGGAGTGCTGGGAAACAAGGGCCCTTGAGTATATCATTTAATTGTAGTGCAATTAGTGGTACTGATTTGATTTAATTTAATTTGAATTAATTAAAGGGTAAGTCATGGCAGGACAGCTCGGCACCGTGGCATGCTCCTCCTGCACTATGTGGGAAATCAGGGACACTTCCTGTGTCCCTGACAGCCATGTGTGCGGGAAGTGTATCCAGCTGCAGCTACTGGCAGACCGCATTGTGGCACTGGAGCTGTGAATGGATACATACTGGAACATTCGCGATGCTGAGGACGTCGTGGATATCACGTTTAATCAGTTGGTCACACCACAGGTAAAGGCTGCACAGGCAGGAAGGGAATGGGTGACTGCCAGGCAGAGTAGCAGGCGCAGGCAGGTAGCGCAGGGGTCCCCTGTGGCCATCCCCCACTCAAACAGATATACCACTTTGGATATTGTTGAGGGAGATGGCATTTTTGGGGGAAGGCAGCAGCAGCCAACTTCCTGGCACCGTGGGTGGTTCTGCTGCACAGGACAGGAGGAAAAAGAGTGGGAGTGCTATAGTAATCGGGGATTCTATTGTAATGGGAATAGATAGGCGTTTCTGCGGCCGCAAACAAGACTCCAGGATGGTATGTTGCCTCCCTGGTGCAAGGGTCAAGGATGTCTCAGAGCGGCTGCGGGGCATTCGGGGGGGGGGGGGGGGAAAGAGGGTGAACAGCCAGTTGTCGTGGTGCATATAGGTACCAACGATTTAGGTAAAAACCGGGATGAGGTCCTAAAAGCTGAATATAGGGAGTTAGGAGGTATATTCAAAAATAGGACCTCAAAAGGTAGTAATCTCAGGATTGCTACCAGTGCCACGTGCTAGTCAGAGTAGAAATAGAAGGATATTTCAGATGAATACGTGGCTAGAGGAATGGTGCAAGGGGGAGGGATTCAAATTCCTGCGACATTGGAACCGGTTCTAGGGGAGGTGGGGCCATTACAAACTGGACAGTTTGCACCTGGGCAGGACCGGGACCGATGTCCTTGGGGAAGTGTTTGCTAGTGCTGTTGGGAAGGGTTTAAACTAAAATGGCAGGGGGTTGGGAACCTGTGCAGGGAGACAGAGGAAAGGGAAACAAGTATAGAAGCAAAAGACAGGAAGGAGAAAAGCAAAAGTGGCAGTCAGAGAAATCAAGGGTTTAAATCAAACATGGCCACAGTAAATAATAATTCTAACAGGTCTAAGAGTGTTAAAAAAACAAGCCTGAAGGCTTTGTGTCTTAATGCGAGGAGCATTCGTAATAAGGTGGATGAATTAGCTGCGCAAATAGAGGTAAATGGATATGATATGATTGGGATTATGGAAACATAGCTCCAGGGTGACCAAGGCTGGGAACTCAACATCCAGGGGTATTCAATATTCAGGAAAGACAGGCAAAAAGGAAAAGGAGGTGGGGTAGCATTGCTGGTTAAAGAGGAGATTAACACAATAGTAAGGAAGGATATTAGCTCTGATGATGTGGAATCTGTATGGGTAGAGCTGAGAAATACCAAGGGGCAGAAAACGTTAGTGGGAGTTGTATACAGACCCCCAAACAGTAATGCTAAGGTTGGGGATGGCATTAAACGGGAAATTAGAGACATGTGCAATAAGGGCACAGCAGTTATCATGGGTGACTTTTATCTACATATAGATTGGGCTAACCAAATTAGTAACAATACTGTGGAGGAGGAATTCCTGGAGTGTATACGGGATGGTTTCCTGGACCAATATGTCGAGGAACCAACTGGAGATCAGGCCATCTTAGACTGGGTATTATGTAATGAGAAAGGATTAATTAGCAATCTTGTTGTGCGAGGCCCCTTGGGGCGGAGCGATCATAATATGATCGAATTCTTCATTAAGATGGAGAGTGAAGTATTTGACTCAGAGACTCGGGTCCTGAACTTAAATAAAGGAAACTACAATGGTATGAGGCGCAAGTTGGGTAGGATGGATTGGGGAACGTTACTGTTGTGTATTTTGAATGTGTATTAGAATTGTCCACAGGGGATACCATAGTTGTGAATTGCAATGCACTAAGGGAAATGTAGTGCATTGACTGAAGAAGCACATTGTAAATAAAATGGCCGTTACTAAACTCTCCACCCCAGAGTCCTTCTTAATTGTTATATAGATAAGGGTATAAAACCCCTTGAGACACAATATAAAACGCCTTGAGACACAACAAAGAACTGGCGACGAGGACGACGTACTTGCGCATCACTTTGCACTGGAATCGGCGATGTTTAAAGTAAGAAGTTCCGGGAGACAACGTCCTCGCGCGTAACTACACCACCCTGGAACGGTGGGTCCAGGTACGGTCATTCAAAAGACGGGCCCCGTTTCATACCGAGTCCGCATCGGAGACGACCGACCATGGAGACGGCATGTAGACCAGTTACTGCCAAGACAGTCGCCACAGGTAACCCAAGAAACAGGGGATCAAGGACCTGCTGGGGGCTCCAGCAGGGACTGGTCGTCCGACCCTGAAACGGTGGCACCATCCACTCTTGTGCCATCGAGGGAGGAAGCCACGCCTGCAGGGTCACGGGAGAGCCAGCCAGAGCCTGCTCCTGAGACTAGGCATTACCCCCAAAGAGAAAGGCAGCCTCCGGAGCTGAACAGTACACCCCTCCCCATCATTGAAGATCTTTTCGCGGGTCTAGCAGGCAGTCAGAAGTTTAGCAAGATTGATCTATGCCAAGCCTACTTGCAGATGCATGTAGAAGAGGACTCACAGAAGTACCTCACCATCACCACCCACAAGGGCCTCTACAGGTACTGCCGCCTACCCTTTGGTATAACGTCAGCACCAGCTTTGTTTCAGCGGGCTATGGACCAGATTTTAAGCGGCATTCCAGGGGTATAATGTTATCTCGACGATATCCTTGTCACATGAAAGGACGACAACGAGCATCTGCAGAACCTGGCGAAGACACTGGGAAGACTTGAAGGATATGGCTTACGCGTTCGCAAGGACAAATGCGAATTTTTCAAGTCATCAGTGGAGTACCTAGGCCATGTCATCGACGCGGACGGCCTACACACAGCATGGTTGAAAGTGAAAGCCATTGCCAACGCTCCTGCACCTACAAATGTCGGCCAGCTGCGGTCATTCTTAGGTCTCCTGAACTATTACGGAAAGTTTATTACACAGCTGGCATCACTGTTGAAGCCATTACATGAGATGTTGTGTCAGGGCAAGGCCTGGGCGTGGACGAAGGAGTGCGAAGCTGCATTCAAGAAAGCCAAAGCAGCGTTGACTGACCCCAGAGTGTTGGCGCACTTTGACCCGTCGTTGCAGATTCAGCTGGCCTGCGACACATCGCCTTATGGCATCGGCGCGGTCGCGTCCCACATCTTTCCCTCAGGCGAAGAGAAGCCGATTGCATTCGCGTCAAGGTCCCTGAGCAAGGCGGAGGTGAAATACCCGCAGATCGAAAGAGAGGCTTTGGGCATCATCTTTGGAATCAAAAAGTTCCATCACTACTTGTTCGGAACGAAATTCACCTTGCTGACGGATCATCGTCCTCTGACATCGATCTTTGGTCCACACACACAGGAATACCCTCCCTGGCAGCGTGCAGGATGCAGCACTCGGCGCTGATGTTAAGCGCTCACAATTACAACATCAAATACCGGAGGTCAGCAGCACATGGCAATGCGGACGGATTGTCAAGACTTCCGCTGCCTGTGCCCTCTGAAGGCTGTGGGCAGAAGATTTTCTACTTTGACATGGTGAGCAATGCCCCTGTCACGGCCTGGCAGGTCAAGAAAGAGACCAGAGTGGACCCTACGCTATCCAAGGTGCTGGATCGGGTGATGCGAGGAGATGGATCACGGGTGTCAGACGCACCACCTGAGCTCCTACCTTACCTGTCAAGAGGGAAGGAGTTGTCTGTCACGTCAGGATGCCTCCTTTGGGGCATGCGAGTGATCATACCACCAAAGCTGCGGAAACATGTCCTCAACGAGCTGCACTCGGGACATTGTGGTATTGTCCGGATGAAGGAGCTGGCACGAAGCTACTTCTGGTGGCCCGGTCTGGATCATGAAATTGAAGTTGAAGCGAAATCATGCCCATCATGCGAGACAACCAGGGATATGCCAAGAGCAGCGCCACTGCATCCATGGGAATGGCCGGCGACACCGTGGCAACGGATCCATCTGGACTTCGCGGGACCAGTGGAAGGAGCGACATTCCTGGTTGCGGTGGACTCCCATTCCAAATGGCCGGAGGTTGCAGTAATGTCCACTACCACTACGGAGAAAACCATCGAGACTCTGAGAGAGATGTTCGGGCGATTTGGTCTGCCGGAGCAGATCGTAACCGACAATGGAACACAGTTCACATCCCAGGAGATGGAGGAGTTCCTCAAGAGCAATGGAATCCAGCACACGTTCTCCACGCCTTATCATCCATCCACGAATGGATTGGCGGAGAGATTTGTCAGAACGCTGAAACGCGCGCTGAAAGCTGCCAGAAGTGATGCTCCTCTAAAGCAGCGCCTGAATGCTTTCTTGCTGAAATACCGAAACACGCCTCATGCTACGACAGGAGCATCTCCTGCTTACCTACTCATGGGAAAGCAGCTACGGACACGCCTTGACCTGCTGAGGCCAACGTCCACAGAAGCAGTGGTGCACGCCAATCAGCAGGATCAAGTTAGCAGACGAGCTCAGAGGTCCAAAGAATGACACTTTGTGGTGGGGGACAAAGTCCTCGCGCGTAACTACACCACCCCGGAGCAGTGGGTCCCGGCTACGGTCATTCAAAAGACGGGCCCCGTTTCATACCGAGTCCGCACCGGAGACGACCGAACATGGAAACGGCATGTAGACCAGTTACTGCCAAGACAGTCGCCACAGGTAACCCAAGAAACAGGGGATCAAGGACCTGCTGGGTGCTCCAGCAGGGACGGGTCGTCCGACCCTGAGACGGTGGCACCATCCACTCTTGTGCCATCGAGGGAGGAAGCCACGCCTGCAGGGTCACGGGAGAGCCAGCCAGAGCCTGCTCCTGAGACTAGGCATTACCCCCAAAGAGAAAGGCAGCCTCCATAGCGCCTTAGTTACAGTTAGTGCTAACCTGTGTGCATGGGGCAGAATAATCCCCAGGGTTAGCGGAACGTAGAGGCAGTCTACCCTCTCTTCCAAAGTTATAGTCATTTTCAGTTATTCTGTTTTGTGGACATTCTATTTTAAGGGGGAGGAAATATGTTGTGTATTTTGAATGTGTATTAGAATTGTCCACAGGGGATACCATAGTTGTGAATTGCAATGCATTTTGGGAAATGCAGTGCATTGACTGGAGAAGCACATTGTAAATAAAATGGCCGTTACTAAACTCTCCACCCCGGAGTCCTTCTTAATTGTTATATAGATAAGGGTATAAAACCCCTTGAGACACAATATAAAACGCCTTGAGACACAACAGTTACTTAAGGGGTTGACGGTGGATAGGCAATGGCAAACATTTAAAGATCGCATGGATGAACTACAGAATTTGTTCATCCCTGCTTGGCAAAAAAATAAAACAAAAAAGGTGACTTAACTGTGGCTAACAAGGGAAATTAGGGATAGCATAAGATCCAAGGAGAGGACATATAAATTGGCCAGAAAAAGCAGCAAACCTGAGGATTGGGAGCAGTTTAGGATTGAACAAAGGAGGACAAAGGGATTAATTAAGAGGGGGAAAATAGAGCATGAGAGTAAACTTGCAGCGAACATAAAAACTGACTGCAAAAGTTTCTATAGATATGTGAAGAGAAAAAGATTGGTGAAGTCAAGCGTAGGTCCCTTGCAGTCAGAATCAGGGGAATTTATAATGGGGAACAAAGAAATGGCAGACCAATTAAATACATACTTTGGTTCTGTCTTCACAAAGGAGGACACAAATAACCTCCCAGAGATGTCGGGGAACATAGGGTCAAATGAGAGGGAGGAACTGAATGAAATCAGTATTTGTAGGGAAATGGTGTTAGGGAAATTGATGGGATTGAAGGCTGATAAATCCCCAGGGCCTGATAATCTACATCCTAGGGTACTTAAGGAAGTGGCCCTAGAAATAGTAGATGCATTGCCAGTCATCTTCCAAAATTCTATCGACTCTGGAACAGTTCCCATGAATTGGAGGGTCGCTAATGTTACCCCACTATTCAAAAAAGGTAGTAGAGAGAAAACGGGGAATTATAGACCGGTAAGCCTGACATCGGTAGTGGGGAAAATGCTCGAGTCCATTATAAAAGATGTAATAGCAGAACACTTGGAAAACAGTGACAGGATCGGACAAAGTTGTTACATTATTACATCGTTAAATGGAACTACTTGTTACATCGTTATATGGAACTACTTTGGTCAGTGTATTTATATTGCTATGTGGCACACTGTAAAAGGCAGTGCACAGTGCAAGGTCGGACATCTTGTATCACTCCGCACCATGCGGCAGCAACATCATAAAAGCAAGAATACAACTGAGTGAAAGTCGTAAACTAAAGGAGTTAAAAGTGTCTGTATTACATAGTAATAAGAACACAAGGAGACACAACATGGTGGCAGCGGTATAAGTGAGTACAACTTGTGCCATACGAACTACGAATAAGACGAAAAGTGAATATATGAGCTGATCGTGAGTGCCGGTGTCTGTGGTGATTGAGCGTGAATCATACGGGCAACTAAGATGGCGGCTGACGCTGCACTGACTGCACAAATGCAACCCCTCATGAACTGGGAAGCCGACGATATAGTAGAGGCAGTCCGCAAGTTCAAACAGAAATGTGACCTTACATTCAAAAGCTTCCTGAAGGGTACTGCCAACGAAGCAAAGGTTAGTTACATTCTGTTGTGGACAGGAGAAAAAGGTCTAGATTTGTATAATAGCTGGAGTTTGACTGAAGAGGAAAAGGTAAACCCTGCGACAATCTTTGAGAAATTCAGCAACCATCTAGAGCCTAAATCCAATCACCGTATACACAGATACAAATTTCAGAGTCGAAGACAGGAATCCGGTGAAACAGCTGACAATTTCCTGACAAGGCTGAGAAATGAAGCCAGCAAGTGTGCATTTAAGGAAATGGAGGAAAGGCTTGTGGACCAGCTGATATGGGGGTCAGCGCATGCAGAGGTACAAAAATCCCTGATAGGGAAAGAAAAGCTCGAACTAACAGAGGCTATAGATACTGCGAGAGCTCATGAAGCAGCAAATGAGAACGCTGATTTCTCAAATAGCTAACATGCGGACGGCTTCTGAGACGGACAACAGAGTGGATATAGTGAGAGAAAAGTACAACACACAAAGACATGCACATGACAACGGGAGAAACATGTGCAGAAACTGTGGAAGACTGTACGATTATACAGACAGGAGGAAATGTCCAGCATATGGAACAAGCTGCAATGCATGTGGCAAACTAAACCACTGGGAAAAGAGGTGTAGAATGAAGAAAGAAGGAACATACATCAAAAACAAAGGCGGACAGCAGAACCAGAGAAAGAAACACAATATCCATGCCATGGATGAACAGGATGATGATGATTATGGTCATGACAATACACTAAACATCGAAACCATAAAGGAACAGCTTCACGAGATGTCCAGAGCGGAAAATACTCCGAAGAGAGAATTGCACACCATCATCCAAATCGAAAAGAGGGTCAAAGGTCAGCCCACAACCATCAACTTAAAGTTGAAGCTGGACACAGGGGCTCAGAGTAACATTCTCCCATTGAGACTGTACCAGCAGATCTTTCCCGAAAACTTGAGAGAAGATGGCTGCCCGAAAAAGGTTGTTTAAAGGCAAGCAATGTCACGCTGACAGCATACGGGGGGAGTGAGATTAAACAACTCGGAATAACCTTTGTCAAAGGGACACATAAAATAACATCAACTGCATGTTCTATGTCACCGACACTGAGGGGCCAGCGATCCTGGGATTAAACAGCTGCGAGAAGTTGAGATTGATCTCAGTGAATCACAAGCTGACGGAAACGTCACTGAGGATAGACAGCAACACCCCGCTGGAGAATCGCCCACAAATCAAGAGTAAAAAAGACTTGATAGACATGTATCCGGAATGTTTCGATGATACAGTGGGATGTTTCGGCGATTTCCAATACCACATCACCATCGATCCAGAGGTAAAGCCCGTTATCCATGCTCCACGAAAAGTACCCATCAAGCTGAAGACAAAGCTTGAAAGAGAGCTAAAGGAGACGGAAGAAAAGGGAGTGATCATAAAGGTCACTGAACCCACAGACTGGGTAAACTCAATTGTGATACGAGAAAAGCTAAACGGGTGTCTCAGAATATGTTTGGACCCCAAAGATCTAAACCAGGCGATAAAGAGGGACCACTTTCCCACCCCAACGCTAAAGGAGATTACGCCATCACCGGCAGGAGCCAAGGCTTTCTCAAAACTAGATGCCAGAAATGGATATTGGAACGTGAAGTTGGATGAGGAATCAACAACACTGACAACATTCAACACACCATTTGGGCGTTACAAATTCCTGCGGCTACCATTCGGGTTAAAGGTCAGTCAAGATATCTTTCAACAGAAAGTAGACGAAACATACAGAGGCTGTGGAGGAGCTATAGGAATAGCTGATGATATTCAGATCTATGGAGCAGATGAAAGAGACCATGATATGCACCAACATGAGGCCATGGAGCGTACCAGGAAGGCTGGCATCAAGTTAAATGCCGATAAGTGCATAGTTAAAGTCAAGGAATACCAATTCTTCGGTATGATTTACACACCAGAGGGAGTCAAGCCAAGTCCTGAGAAGATTGCGGCGATTGATGAAATGAAACCACCCAAAGATAAGAAAGAGCTGAGGAGTTACCTCGGCTTGGTCCAATACATGAGTTCTTTCATCCCAAACATGTCGGAACATACAACAAATCTCAGAGAGCTAATGAAAGAAGATGCTGAATACCAGTGGTCTGAATCACACGAAAGGAATTTCAAACAACTTAAAGAATTGTTGTGCAAAGAAACAAGTCTGTCATATTATGACAGAAGAAAACCAGTCACTCTACAAGTAGACGCTTCTACCAGAGGACTAGGGGCAGCTCTTGTGCAGGAAGGAAAGCCAATAGCTTTCGCATCAAAGGCCTTGACGTCAGCCGAGACGAGATACGCCAACATAGAAAGAGAACTATTAGCAGTAGTGTATGGATGCGAGAAATTCCATACATACCTGCATGGAAGGCAGTTTACAATAGAGAGTGACCATCGTCCACTAGAACAGATCTACAAGAAGAATCTGTGCAAAGCACCTACAAGACTGCAAAGACTACTTCTTAGGCTCCAAAGCTACGACTTCACGCTTAAATATAAGCCAGGAAAGGAAATGGTGCTAGCAGATGCGTTGTCTCAATTGTTACCATATGAGAAACACGAGGTGGAGGGTCTAACAGTAAAAATCCACCACCTAGTGAGTGTTACCCCTACAAAGCTCAGTCAAATCAGAGATGAGACTAGCAAAGATGAGGAATTGCAACTACTCACACAACAAGTGATATGGGGTGGCCGGAGAGAACCCAGCAGGTACAGGCGACAATTCGTCAATACTGGACGATTAGAGACGACATCGCAATAGAAGACGGTATTCTCCTTGCTGGATCGAGGATCATCGTGCCAAAGACGATGCAGACAGAACTTCTCCATCTAATACACGAAGGCCACATGGGAATGGAGAAATGTAAGCTGAGAGCCAGATCAGCTGCATACTGGATAGGCATGTACAAAAATATCGAACAGATGGTTTCTGCATGTGGTATATGCCAGAAATGCACAACAGAAAGAGGAGATGATACCTAGTGAAATACCGTCAAGACCATGGCACACTGTTGGGGCAGATCACTTCATGTGCAATCAAGAATGGTATCTCATAGTGGCAGATTACTATTCCAAGTTTCCTTTTGTGAGAAGGATGAAAGATCTGAGAGCCACAACTACCACCAGAATTGCAAAGAGCTTGTTTGCTGAACAAGGAATCCCGGAAAAGGTAATCTGTGACAATGGAACCCAGTTCACATCGAGTGAATTCAGAGCTTTGGCAGAAAAGTATGGGTTCAAAATAGTAACCTCATCCCTACATTTCCCAAGGGTACACGGGTTCATCGAAAGACAGATCCAGACTGTCAAGAGAACTCTCATCAAAAGCAGTGAGATGGGGGAAGACCAAGACCTTGCCCTCCTATCACTCAGATCAACACCACTGAAAGCAGACATGAAATCACCTGCGGAATTGCTGAATGGGAGGAAGTTTAAGACTACCCTACTAGCAAAAATATATCCTCCCCAGGACCAGGAGGACTTCAGACAGAAGCTGGCAGAAGCACAAGTCGTAGGGAGCAAACATTACGACAAACATGCAAAGATGCTACCAGAATTGCTGAATGGGCAATCAGTGCATCTGCAAGACCCGGTGTTGAAAACCTGGAATCCAGCCAAGGTCATTGGAAAAGCTGATACTCCAAGATCCTACTTCGTAGAGACCGAACCTGGTAACCAATACAGACGGAACAGACTCCACATCAGACCTTCACCTGAACTGGTTAAGCAGCAGACAACATCAGCAACATTGACAACACCAGCTACTACAAGCAGTACAATGCCAGAAACAAGTGCCACAAATCAAACAACCACGAGCATGCACACTCCAACTCCAAGTGCGACAGCAACAACAAGAAGAGCAGAACACACCAAAACAACGCAGAGAGGAGTGGTCACCACCAAATCCACAAGATGGAGGGACAATATCCAACCACCTGAGCGATATCGCGAATAAGAAAAAAAAACTAACGATTCTTTGTATTTGATAATAGTTTAGATATATTTTTTTTTAATTAAATTAAATTTCATGTTTGTTTTTTTAAAAGGGATGTTACATCGTTATATTATTACATCGTTAAATGGAACTACTTGTTACATCGTTATATGGAACTACTTTGGTTAGCGTATTTATATTGCTATGTGGCACACTGTGAAAGGCAGTGCGCAGTGCAAGGTCGGACATCTTGTATTCACACCGCACCATGCGGCAGCAACATCATAAAAGCAAGAATACAACTGAGTGAAAGTCATAAACTAAATGAGTTAAAAGTGTCTTTATTACATAGTAATAAGAACACAAGGAGACACAACAAAAGTCAACATGGATTTACAAATGGTAAATCGTGCTTGACTAATCTACTGGAATTTTTTGAGGATGTAACTGGTAGAATAGATAAGGGAGAACCAGTGGATGTGGTGTATTTGGACTTTCAGAAGGCTTTCGATAAGGTCCCGCATAAGAGATTAGCATGTAAAGTTAAAGCACAAGGGATTGGGGGCAAGGTACTGAGTTGGATAGAAAACTGGTTGGCAGACAGGAAGCAAAGAGTTGGAATAAAAGGGTCTTTTTCCGAGTGGCAGGCAGTGTCTAGTGGGGTACCGCAGGGATCGGTGCTAGGACCCCAGCTATTCACAATATATATTAATGATCTAGACGAGGGAACTAGATGTAATATCTCCAAGTTTGCAGACGACACAAAGCTGGGTGGGCGTGTGTGCTGTGAGGAGGATGCCGAGAAACTCCAGTATGATTTGGACAGGTTGGGTGATTGGGCAGATGCATGGTAGATGCAGTATAATGTGGATAAATGCGACGTTATCCACTTTGGTGGCAAAAACAGGAAGGCAGATTACTATCTGAATGGTAATAGATTGGGAGAAGGGGAAGTGCAACGAGACCTGGATGTCCTTGTGCACCAGTCACTGAAGGTAAGCATGCATGTGCAGCAGGCGGTTAAGAAGGCAAATGGTATGTTGGCCTTCGTAGCGAGAGGATTCGAGTACAGAAACAAGGATGTCTTGCTGCAGTTGTACAGGGCCTTGGTGAGACCACACCTTGAGTATTGTGTGCAGTTTTGGTCGCCTTATCTGAGGAAGGATGTTCTTGCCATGGAGGGAGTGCAGCGAAGATTCACCAGACTGATACCTGGGATGGGAGGAGTGACGTACGAGGAGAGATTGGGTCGATTGGGCTTATACTCGCTGGAGTTTAGAAGAATGAGAGGTGATCTCATTGAAACTTATAAAATTCTAACAGGACTAGACAGACTAGATGCAGGAAGGATGTTCCTGATGGCGGGGGAGTCCAGAACCAGGGGTCACAGTGTAAAGATAAGGGGTAAGCCATTTAGGACAGAGATGAGGAGGAATTTCTTCACCCAGAGAGTGGTGAACCTGTGGAATTCTCTACCAAAGAAGGCAGTAGAGGCCAATTCATTAAATATATTCAAGAAGGAGTTAGATATATTTCTTAAGGCTAAAGGGATCAAGGGATATGGGGAGAAGGCAGGGACAGGGTATTGAGTTTGGATGATCAGCCATGATCTCATTGAATGGCGGAGCAGGGTCAAGGGGCCGAATGGCCTACTCCTGCTCCTATCTTCTATGTTTCTATGCGTGTACAAAATTCCCACGGCAAGCATGAGACAGAAATTCTATACAAAAATAAGTTGAGAGAAATCCAAGTAAGAGTTTACTTTTACCAAGGAAGTATTTAAAAGCAACATACACAATGTACAGTATTTACAAATGCTTTTAAACATTTAAATACTGTATGTTTATTATAAGTCAAGCGAGTAATCTTCTGTGTTGTTTAATTTGCTCAGTTGTAATATTTTTATAGTTTAGCTTCAATTACAGTAACAAATGTGAGGACTTCAAATGGTATTTCAAGAGCTACATCTGTTAACATTTATGCATCATAAATCTATTTTTAAAAGTTTTCCATTAGTGCAGGGGACTCCCCTTTTTTTTTAAGCTAAAGGAGCCCATTATAAGCTTATGAAACCTACGTTAATAGTTCAGTGGCTGTTAGCCAGATGTTCATGGATTTGAGGAATCAGTGGCATATAAACAAATAGTGCTAATTTTTTTTCAATATTGCAATCTGTGCAAACTGATATCTACGTCTATCACTAACAAGGTTTTGTACAGCAAAGCTTACAGTTTCCCCAGTTTATTAAATCGGTTGACTAAACAGTTTTTCCTTTACTCACCCAATTCTATATTTAAGAAAACAAAGCAGCAGCAAGTTAATCTAGTTTTTTTTTCTATATTTAGGTAATCTGCAATGATGGCAGTCCAGTGTATTTGTGCAAGGATGTGTTGCACCACAGTTTCATAAGGGTTTCCTCCCCACAATCACTCGAGTAGTTGTTTCTGATTTCAGCTGGGTGTCTAGGGGAAAGACTTCCCCAGAGGAAGGAAAACAAAAATCATAGATAGGGTGATTCAACCCATGCCATTCCTGTGCATTGGGCCTTCAAGCAACTAGTACACAACAGATACCTTGTCAGAGATCTGGAATAATGGGCCTGTCTGTCCCTTTGCTCAAGAAAAATAGTATGTAGTACAGGGGAATTGGCTAAAATGGTGGCGGGGTGGGGGAAATCGACTAAAATGGTGGCGGGGTGGGGGAAATCGGCTAAAATGGGGACGGGGTGGGGGAAATCGGCTAAAATGGTGGCGGGGTAGGGCAGGCGGCAATAGCATTTTACCTTTGGAACTTGGATTTAAATCCATTTCCTAGTGGCCTCAAGTCGAAAGCACAAGAGTGACCATGATCTGATTCTCCGTTTGTAACTTCAACAGGGAAATGACAATGGCGGCTGGTGTGGGAAATTAAAATGTCACTATGCATGGTGGACCTAAGGCATTAAACAAAAATCTGTATTACAAAGCAATATGGTGCATAAAACCTGTAACAAGCCCAGAACACTGTGCCTGAAGTTATAATTGGGAACCAAAAGGCAAAGCTGAACTTTCTCATGATCTGTTGAATGCTTTAACAGGTTCGACCAATAAAAGTTAACCCTGCCTTTGAACTTCCGCATACAAAGAGAGTTGCAGATAATAATACTATCCAAGACTTCCACAAGTAGGTGTAGCAAGCTGTACTAATGACATTCTGTGGTCTCTATGATATTTTCAATAATTCTGTATCTCAAAGCTATGTGAATGAGAGAGAATTTTTTCTTTGCATTCACATTGATGGGAATAAATCATTTTCAACCTTTTGCACTCAACCTTTCCCACATTACAACAGTGACCCCACTTCAAAAGTACTTCATTAGCTGTAAAGCGCTTTGAGACGTCCGGTGGTCGTGAAAGGCGCTGTATAAATGCAAGTCTTTTTCTTTCTTTCAATGTTACCATCAAGCACAAACCACCTCCCACACATTAATTCAACAATACTTTAGCCCCAACACCTTCAACTGCGCCACTCTCAATTTTTCTATTTCTGACATCATCCATCCTCTGATCTTTGTGAGGGACATTACTAATTTAGTGCCACATTAAGGGCACTGAGACTACATAAATTTCAATTTCATACTGGACTCTCTTGGTTGGTAGAGGGAAGAGGATCCAGGTCGAAAGGGGAACAACTAGTTTACTACTTAACAACTTATTTTTCTGAAGCTCTAATTGAATATACTGTATGTTGTTTAATGTAATTGAAGGAGCATTGTGATGGACATGCAGTCTGTTACACGCTGGATACAGCAGCTATTTTGGTAAAATTATTTGCGTAACTACTCACCTCAAAAAAAATGCTTGTTTAAAGCTACAATTCCCTCAACAAAAATTATAAAATGTTGATCCTCACTGAAATAGCTATTTCCAAAGAACAACTTTTAGGGAAAAGGGAGCCGTTTGATGTGTTGGGGAAATATAAATCACAAATAATTAAAAAGTTAGGTCAAAAGTTCAAGCAGTTAATGAACAATTTTATATATTTCTGCAACTGTATGTGGGATGAGGAACTTCAGATATGTGGAGAGACTAGAGAAGTTGGGAGTGTTCTCCTTAAAGCAGAGAAGGTTAAGAGGAGATTTAATAGAGGAATTCAAAAATCATGAAGGGTTTGAATAGAATAAATAAGGAGAACCTGTTCCAATGGCAGAAGGGTCAGTAACAAGAGGACACAGATTTAAGGTAATTGGCAAAAGAGCCAAAGGTAAGATTAGGAGAATTTTTTTTTTACTCAGCAAGTTATGATGATTTGGAATGCACTGCTGAAAGGGTGGTGGAAGCAGATTCCATATTAACTTTCAAAAAGGAATTGGATAAATAGTTGAAAGGGAGAAAACTGAAGGGCTCTAGGGAAAGGGCAGCGGACTAGGACTAATTAGATAGCTCTTTCAAAGAGCCGGCACAGAAACGATGGGGCAATGGCCCCCTTCTGTGCTGTATGATTCTATCAATTCAGAAGAGCATTAAGTAGGCTTTAAATTCCTCAGATCAATCAACAAACTTTAATTTCATAAATTACTGCTCCTGAAAATACTTGACATAACACCCCTGTTTTTAAAAGTCTCGGACTAAAAAAAAATCAAAATCGCTCAAAATGTTTTTCTCTCTCAAAAATTCCTCAAATATGAAAGACTCAAAATAAGGTTTCTAATATAACAAATACAAGCGGATTTCTTCACAATATCATTAAACTGAACTATAAAATTGTCTTGCGTGTCCCGCATACCTTCAGTAATGGTTTTAGGTAGCCTCAGTCCCTCAAAATCCTGAGCTTGCTGTGGATACTCTTGCCAGAACTATCACTCTGTCAACTGAAGGGAATACCAACTATATCTGTATCTGTACCTACAATTCTCTGCCAGTTTGAGCATGTGTAGTGTGTGAAGAATCTCCCAGCATGCACTGCTACAATACACAGTCCAACTGGAAGTGACTCTTTCCTCAGGCTATAATGTGTGGCTTTGATTCGCCAAATTGTTTCAAAACAAGCTTAGAACATTTTTTTCTGATAAGCACTTGAAAATAGTTAACATCAGAGGGAAAGAGTGAGAATGTTAATGTAAGTGAGAGAGAGAGAGCTGGATGGCAATACAAAAAGAAAAGCAGAAAGATAGTTACAGGAATTTTTGTGTCAGTGAAATGCATGGGAGATCAACTATATTATAATATATTGTGTTACATGGTGTAATGCTCCATTCATTATAAAGTAGTGTAATGCTGCAGCTCACAATGAGCAAAATCACAGGAGATCTGCTGGTGCAATTGACAAAACACAAAAGATCCCAGAAAAGGACGTCAGCACTGAACTCACACATTCAATTGGCAGACAATTTAGTCAAATGCATACTTATCCTCTAGTACAGAGGTTCTCAAACTTTACTTATTGCGTACCCCCTTCCAGATCTACCAGCTGCTTGTGTAACCCTACCAGCATACAGGTTTTAGACTGAACAGTTGCTGGGCAACTGAAACCACGCTGCAGCGTATGGTGATTGGAGGTGAGGGCTCTGTACCTCATCGTCTCTGTGTATCTGCGTTCTCATTGGTACATCTTGAAGTAAATTAACTACTTTAATATAACAAATTTCCAGAGTTTTAAAGCTTTATCTGAGTAGTCTATTATAAAAATGCAATAAATAAATAAATAAAATAACATAGAAAAATAGGAGCAGGAGTAGGCCATTCGGCCCTTCTCCACCATTCAATATGATCATCACAGAATCACAGAATCCCTACAGTGCAGATAGAGGCCATTTCGGCCCATCGAGCCTGCACCGACACATATCCCACCCTATCCCCGTAACCCCACGTATTTAATCCCCTAACACTAAGGGTCAATTTATCATAGCCAAATCAACCTAACCCGCACATCTTTGGACTGTGGGAGGAAACCGGAGCACCCGGAGGAAACCCACGCAAACACAGGGAGAATGTGCAAACTCCACACAGACAGTCGCCCGAGGCCAGATTTGAACCCGGGTCCCTGGCGCTGAGGCAACAGTGCTAACCACTATGCCACCGTGCCATGGCTGATCCTCTATCGCAATACCATATTCCTGCTTGCTCCCCATACCCCTTGATGCCTTTTGTGTCTAGAAATCTAGCTATCTCCTTCTTAAATATATTCAGTGACTTGGCCTCCACAGCCTTCTGTGGTAGAGAATTCCACAGATTCACCACCCTCAGTGAAGAAATTTCTCCTCATCTCAGTCCTAAATGTCCTACCCCATACCCTGAGACTGTGACCCCTTGTTCTAGACCCCCAGCCAGGGGAAACATCCTCCCTGCATCCAGTCTGTCTAGCCCTGTCAGAATTTTATATGTTTCAATGAGATCCCCTCTCATTCTTCTAAACTCTAGTGAATACAGGCCTAGTCGACCCAATCTCTCCTCATACGACAGTCCTGCCATCCCAGGAATCAGTCTGGTGAACCTTCGCTGCACTCCCTCTATGGCAAGGATATCCTTTCTTAGGTAAGGAGACCAAAACTGCACACAGTGCTCCAGGTGTGGTCTCACCAAGGCCCTGTATAACTGTAGTAAGACATCCTTGCTCCTGTACTCAAATCCTCTTGCAATGAAGGCCAACATACCATCTATATTGCGTTTGCGTGGGTTTTCTCCGGGTGCTCCGGTTTCCTCCCACAGTCCAAAGATGTGCGGGTTAGGTTGAATGGCCATGATAAAAAAAAAAAATTGGCCCTTAGTGTTAGGGGGGATTAAATACATGGGGTTACTGTGCTAGGGTTTGGATGATCAGCCATGATCTCGTTGAATGGCGGAGCAGGCTCGAAGGGCCGAATGGCCTACTCCTGCTCCTATCTTCTATGCTTCTATGTTTCTATATATATATATATAAAAGGATACATGTCTGTCTGTCATTCCGTCTGTCTGTCTGTATTGAATTAACTCGAAAGTTATAGAGCGTACCTACACGTGTGTTACGTCGAACGAAAGCTGACAATTCCAGAACCGTCCTAAGCGTATTTACGTTGCGGCCGGACAAAAATTGCGCCCGCGGTATCCAAAAAACGTTCAACATTCCGCTCATTATCTGCTCATTAGCATCGAGTGACGTCGAGGTCGACCAATCGTACGGCGGGTTCCTGGCGCGTGCGGCCGGGCCCTCCTACGGTCGAGTGACGGGACGATTGACCAATCCTACGCTTCGGTGACCTGGCGGTCCACCAATCGGTGCCTGTGTGGGCGGGCCTTATCGTTCTGAACTGAGGTGAGTCGCCACCATCTTGATTCCAAACTTTTCCTTTCTTTTTCCCGCTTTCTGCGTGTTTCTTTTCAAATCCACATTTCCAGCAAAAAAAAAGTTGCTTTTAAAAGACAAATTGTTTTTTAAAAAAGTTAATTAATTTGTAAATCTTTTGTCTAACCTCTATAATTTTCCTACCTTTCACCGTTTTTCCAGGCCTCAAAGCCTGGCCGTCTGTTGACCAGCCACGCCCGAGCTAGGCGCCTCCCGTCGCGATCTTTGTGAAGGCTGGAGGGGGCGACCCTGAGCCGAGCGTCGCCACCGCCGCCATCTTAGTAAAGGCGGGCGGAGTGGGAGTCAGCATCAGCGTCATCTTCTGCCCGGAGCGCGGTTGCGTCTCTCTGGTCTTGAAGCCGGCTCGGGCGGGGACATCAGGAGATCGCGGGGGCGGGACATCGGGGGGGGGGGGGGCGGGAGATCGGGGGGGCGGGACATTGGGAGGCGGCACATCAGGACATCGGGGGGCGGGACATCGGGGGGCGGGAGATGGGAGACGGGGGGCGGGACTCCCTCCCCCCCCTTCCCTCCCCCCCTTCTCCTCCTCTCCCCCCTTCTCCTCCTCCCCCCCTCCTCCCCTCTCCCCTCCCTCCTTCCCCCCTCCTCTCCCCCCTCCCTCCTTCCCCCCTCCTCCCCTCCCTCCTTCCCCCCTCCTCCCCTCCCTCCTTCCCCCCTCCTCCCCTCCCTCCTTCCCCCCTCCTCCCCTCCCTCCTTCCCCCCTCCTCCCCTCCCTCCTTCCCCCCTCCCCCCCCTCCCTCCTTCCCCCCTCCTCCCCTCCCTCCTTCCCCCCTCCCCCCTCCCTCCTTCCCCCCTCCTCTCCCCCCCTCCCTCCTTCCCCCCTCCTCTCCCCCCCTCCCCCCTTCTCCTCCTCCCCCCCTCCCCCCTTCTCCTCCTCCCCCCCTCCCCCCTTCTCCTCCTCCCCTCTCCCCTCCCTCCTTCTCCTCCTCCCCTCTCCCCTCCCTCCTTCTCTCCCCCCCCTCCCCTCCCTCCTTCCACCCTCCTTCCCCCCCTCCTCTCCCCCTCCCCTCCTCTCCCCTCCCTCCTTCCCCCCCTCCTCTCCCCTCCCTCCTTCCCCCCTCCTCTCCCCCCCTCCCTCCTTCCCCCCTCCTCTCCCCCCCTCCCTCCTTCCCCCCTCCTCTCCCCCCCTCCCTCCTTCCCCCCTCTCCTTCCCCCCTCTCCCTCCTTCCCCCCCTCTCCCCTCCCTCCTTCCCCCCTCCCTCCTTCCCCCCTCCCTCCTCCCCCTCCTTCCCCCCTCCTCTTCCCCCCTCCTCTCCCCCCCCCTCCCTCCTTCCCCCTCCCTCCCCTCCCTCCTCTCCTCCCTCCTTCCCCCCCTCCTCTCCCTCCTCTCCTCCCTCCTTCCCCCCCTCCTCTCCCCCCTCCCCCCTTCCCCCCCTCCTCTCCCCCCTCCCCTCCCTCCTCTCCCCCCTCCCCTCCCTCCTTCCCCCCCCTCCCCCCCTCCTCCCTCCCCTCCCTCCTCTCCCCCCTCCCCTCCCTCCTTCCCCCCCCTCCCCCCCTCCCCTCCCCCCTTCCCCCCCCTCCTTCCCCCCCCTCCCTCCTTCCCCCCTCCCCTCCCTCCTTCCCCCCCTCCCTCCTCTCCCCCCTCCCCTCCCTCCTTCCCCCCCCTCCCCCCCCTCCTCTCCCCCCCTCCCTCCTTCCCCCCTCCTCTCCCCCCCTCCCTCCTTCCCCCCTCCTCTCCCCCCCTCCCTCCTTCCCCCCTCTCCTTCCCCCCTCTCCCTCCTTCCCCCCCTCTCCCCTCCCTCCTTCCCCCCTCCCTCCTTCCCCCCTCCCTCCTCCCCCTCCTTCCCCCCTCCTCTTCCCCCCTCCTCTCCCCCCCCCTCCCTCCTTCCCCCTCCCTCCCCTCCCTCCTCTCCTCCCTCCTTCCCCCCCTCCTCTCCCCCCTCCCCCCTTCCCCCCCTCCTCTCCCCCCTCCCCTCCCTCCTCTCCCCCCTCCCCTCCCTCCTTCCCCCCCCTCCCCCCCTCCTCCCTCCCCTCCCTCCTCTCCCCCCTCCCCTCCCTCCTTCCCCCCCCTCCCCTCCCCCCTTCCCCCCCCTCCCCTCCCCCCTTCCCCCCCCTCCTCCCCTCCCTCCTCTCCCCCCTCCCTCCTTCCCCCCTCCCCTCCCTCCTTCCCCCCCTCCTCTCCCCCCTCCCCTCCCTCCTTCCCCCCCCTCCCCTCCCTCCTCTCCCCCCTCCCCTCCCTCCTTCCCCCCCTCCCTCCTCTCCCCCCTCCCCTCCCTCCTTCCCCCCCATCTCCTTCCCCCCCTTCCCTCCCCCCCTCCCTCCTTCCCCCCCTCCCCTCCCTCCTTCCCCCCTCCCCCTCCTTCCCCTCCCCTCCTTCCCCTCCCCTCCCTCCCTCCTTCCTTCCCCCCCTCCCCTCCCTCCTTCCCCCCCTCCCCTCCCTCCTTCCCCCCCTCCCCTCTCCCTCCTTCCCCCCCCCTCCTTCCCCCCCCCTCCTTCCCCCTCCCCCCCCCTCCTTCCCCCCTCCCCTCTCCTCCTTCCCCCCTCCCCGCCCCCTCCCTCCTTCCCCCCTCCCCCCCTTCCCCCCCTCCCCCTTCCCCCCCTCCCCCATCCCCCCCTCCCCCAGTCGCTGTCTCTCTTCCCCCCAGTCACGCTCTCTCTTCCCCCCCCAGTCGCGCGCTCTCTCTCTCTTCCAACAACAACATGCCCTCGAAAAAGCCTCAGCACCGCCGGGCACTCCAGCTAGTAATTAATATATAGAATCCACTAATAGGCAATTTCTCCCGCGTACCCCCAGAGATGTCTTGCGTACCAGTTTGAGAACCCCTCCTCTAGTAGTATACAAATTATGTCAATTCAACTGAAGCTCTTCCACGGATTCCATTATATTGTGCATATATTGGTTAAATTGGCCTACTCACTGAGCGTAGGCAATTTCATTGTGACTCAGAGGAGAGTGCCATTCTACACATACAGCAGCATCACTACCCCTGTTTTTTATGAATCAGTAACTGCCATTGATAATGATCCAAATTTTTGTTTATTGAGACTCCTGCTGGAGGTTAAAGGTCCACAATGTTCACCCAGAATGACCCTGAATAAATATCACAAGTGGAAAAGTATTCTGATGTAGCAATTGAGGGAGCTGCCCACATATCTCACTGGGTCAACAGAGACCTCAAAAAGAGCAGGGAAGATGAGATTCTACAATGAATTTGGGTGTGATAAGAGACAGAGCTTGCGAGAGCAAGCAAGAGAGGAATGAAGAGAGTTGAAAACATTACACAAGTGGGAGGAAGAAGACTAATTCACTCCCTCTTTCCAGTATGCTAATTAGGGGCTGAATATGAATTCACCCTTCTGAAAATTGGGAACGTCAAAGAAGAATAGTGGGGGTGCACAGGCCATTTTCTGCACCTGTGACCAAATTCATAGCATCAGCTGCACTGATCAAGCCACCCAATACAGTACAATCTTTCAGTGGAGAAAACTAGACATTTTCCTTTTCAGGTTTTCAATAAAAGGAATCAAAATACATTTATTTAAAATGATCCTACAATTTGATTTCTTATTTCAGAACAGCTTAATAAAACAAAGTCCTTAAGTAAATCATGTAAAGAAAAGAAAAACAAGAAAGTGGCATTTTAAAATATTAACAAAAAATAGCAATGGTGATTGAACATTTTGGAGCACACTATTCATTCCCATTGTTGTTGGTAACCATGGCTCCGATATTAATATGATGAAGGCGGCTTCCATGCATGGGGGGAAACCCGGAAATCAACTGAGTGGGTCGGAATCTGTGATTTCAACTCAATTGTACCAATTAATTTTGACTTCTGGGTTTCACACCTCCAAGCTGCGCAGCGGACATGATACGCACCTGCATGATGCGATTTCAGCTCTATAAATATATAAGTTGTTGTTACAAATTGTTGTATTTAAAGAGACAGTGCACAAATGAAAATTGGAGGTGTTCAGGATGGATGGTGGACATAGAGCAAGGGCAGCACCCAGATTTAATGATGCATCGCTGGAATTACTGCTGGGTGCGGTCAGGAGGAGGGACAGACTTTTCCTCAGGTATGGGAGGAAGAAACCTGCTGCTCTCACCGAGAAGGCGTGGTTGGGGTGGCTGAGTGGTGAGCAGCAGGAACGTTGTCCCATGCCATGGATGCAATGTAGGAAAGCGATTTAATGACCTAACCAGGTCAGGAAAAGGGAGTACATTTGCTGATTCAACTACATCCTGTGCTTTAAGCACTCCTGTGGCACCCCCCCCCACTTAAACTCTTGTCTTGCTAAGTGTTCTCCATCACATCACTCCTCACACCCATTCAATTTTAAGCAGCATCTAGCCTTCACTTTCTATGCACTTCATCACCTCCCCATTTAAACATCCTCCGTTGACACTCACCCCAATCCTGATGCAATGGGATGCACGTGTCTCATAGTCACACTCACCGAATCCATCGGGTGAATACCTCACCCTCACTCACTCACTCACTCAGAGGTTTGTTTTTTCGCCCCTTGTAGAAGAGAGTGCAAAATGCAAAGGAGGGGGACAGGACTGGAGGTGGGCCACCACAAATAATACAGCTCACAGATGCAGAGGAGGACACCCTGGAGATAATTGGCACATCTGCGTCCCTCTCAGTCGGAGCTGGAGGTACAGGAGCTCGCAGATAGCTGGTGACAGAATGACAAATATTTCTGCCACACATATGCTGGCTTTATTTCATCAATGAGTGAACTATGAGAAGACGGAGTACGGTAATTGTCAGGATTGTGACTTTGCCACAATTAAATCATAACCTTTTCTTTCGTCTTCCAGGGTCTTTACGCATACAGCAAGTGTCGCAGGTCATCCATGAGAATGATTCCTCAGAGGACCTCGCTCCTTCTGAGGGTGCACTATCACAGCACATACAGCAGCAATGCACCAGCACAAGTACTCACACTTCGGTGGGTCCAGTTAGACAGTTAGTTGAGTTTTCACCTGGGGATTCATACCTCACAAGTGAGCATGACCAGACACTGATGGCAGGGAAAGCTGTGCAGTGTCCTCGTTGTGGGGTGGGGGGGGGCAATCCTCTCCAAGCTCTCTGGACACAGATGCTGAACCCTGTGGGCTATTGCTGAGGAGAATGCTAGAGGTGCATCAGCAACTTAGTGAGGTACTGCCAGACGAGCCACACACACTCTACACAATAGAGGAGAGGATGGAGGAGATAACTCAATCGCTAGTGGATTGGTGATGCAGCGAATTGCGAGAATGCCTGCCATGGAGAGAGAGGCTGCCTCCATGGAGCTTCAAGCAAGGCTTCAATGAGTCTATGCAGGCCATGACCACAGCCATGCAGACTTTGGATGCCAACTTGTCTGCCACCTTAAACTGGATGACAGCTACCTTATCCGTGGCCTTGCAATGCATCACTGATCTGCACCAAGCTCTCTCCAGTAGACAGGTAGGAGTGATGTGGCACTGACCCAGGAGAGGGATGATGGTGAAAGGGGACATTCTTCTCACCTGTTGCCCTCCCCCCACCCCCAGCCAGTACCCGACATGCTGTCTCATCTCTTGATGGCCAAGTCTACCCCTCACATGTGCAGGTGGAGCAGTCTTTTGCAGGGCCCTTAGGAGCTCAAAAATCCAGATAGCACAGGCCACAAGCATTTCAGCAATCAGAATAGGGATCTGAGCAGCCTGCCTCTACCTCTGCTGAAGCCACATGGGATGCACCACGTAGAAGCAGTAGGAAGCGCAAGTTAAAGAAATTGTAATTCACCAAGGGTATGCACATGGCTGTTTGACAAATGTTATGTTGTTAAGTTTCCTTTTTTTATATAATGCCATGTAAAATTTAATGATTTGGACCACTTCCACTTCTTGCCCATTATTGCATCCCGAGGGCCAACTCGCCCTTTCACTTGTTTCACGATGAATGCCAATACATGCCGGGACCCATTGGGCGGATGTGCAATGAGTGGATGAGCGGTTGAAGGACTGTTTACTGCAAAAGGAAGGGAGGGTTGGTGGTGCTGGGAGCGGACCGCTGGATTTCATTTGTTATGCTTCACACTAGGTGAACCTTCGCAATAGTAGGGCATCCCTTATAGCAATGAAAGCGGCTGGTCTGGAGATGGGTGCCCCATCTTCATCCTCCTGCTGCTGTTCCTCCTCCATGTTCTCATCATCCGAAGATGAGTGATGAGCCTCTTCGTCCTCCTCCACCTGCAATCCTCGCTGCTATGCAATATTGTGCAGGATGCAGCACACCACTACCAATCTGGACACCTTGGCTGGCAAGTACTGAAGGGCGCCTCCAGACCTATCTAGGTACCTGAAGTGCATCTTCAAATTTCCAATGTATTGCTCGGTGTTCATGTGGCTCTCGTTATAGCGCTCGTGCGGCTCATTGGTGGGGTTTCTCACTGGTGTCATGAGCCAAGTATGAATTGGGTATCCCTTGTCTCCTATGATCCAGCCCTTAAGTCTGTTTCCTGGATCGAAAAGGTCTGGGATGTTGGACTGCCTCAGTGTGAAGGCATCATGACAGCTCCTAGGGAATCTGGCGCAGACCTGCACTAATCTCTTCCTGTGGCTACTCACCAGCTGCACACGGATGGAAGAATAGCCCTTGTGCTTTATAAAAATTCTTGGTTGTTATGGTGGTGCTCGGATTGTCACTTGTGTGCAGTTGGGGAATCCAGACAGAGAGACGAATCCCAGTTCCTGCTCATTCTGGCTATTGTCATCACAGGGGAAATGTACTTAATTGTTGGCCCTGGCAAGCAATCCATCAGTGACCAGCCTTATGTATGAATGTGCAGCCAACACTGGAAGATCCTGGATATGTCGCCAGTAGCACCTTGAAAGGATTCGGAGGGAAAAAAGTTGAGGGCAGTGGGTCATTTTCACATCCACTGGTAACGCGTGGCCACCAGGGAGCAGGTCTTCCTGTAGGAGGCTGCAAATATCTGCCACCACCTGATGTGACAACCTCAGCCTGTGGAAGCACTGCTCTTCTGAGAGGTCAAGGAGGCTGAGCCTCTCTCTGTGAACCCTGTGACATGGGTAGTACCTCTTGCGACCTTGGCTCCTCCCCTGCGCGGCTCCCTCCCGTAGCATGAGCTGATCTCACCACAGCACATCGTCGTTGCCATGGATAGTGCTGGTCTTCCTATTCTGATGTCAAACACATCCTAAGCGCCTCCCATCCTGATGTTGTCAATTTGAAATTCTCAAACGTTGAAAAAAGCTATATCTACACAAGCACTCTCTGTCAAACATTTGCCAGAGGGAATTGAGACAGCAGCTGCAATAACTGAGGTTTTATTCAGATGGGATTATATACCCACATGAACTGCTGCCCAAACTCGCCTCCGTTTCCCTGGTCAGTTTCCCAAGCTCCGGGCAACCCATGCTGCTGAAGTAAAATTTGGAGCCAAGTTAAAAACAATTTAAAAATAACTCATTAAAGTCTCTTAAGGACGTTAATTGCACCAATAGGTACCCACCCACATCCAATTAGGAAATCCCCAAGTAGCTTTCTCGCTGGCATCCAAACACGCCTCCATTAAACCCAGAAGTGGGCGTGTTGGAGCTGGGTTGCGTTCCCGCTCTAAAAATCAAAACTTTTACCCCCACCCGCTCCCAACCCACGTGTTCTTGGGGGGGGGGGTTAAAATTAACTCCCTCCATCTCTCACTGGTCTTTTTATTCCTATTTCTTTCCCCCTTCAGGTCCCCAAATGCTGTCACTTGCCACCACAGTTCCTCCTTCAATTACAAGAGCAAAACAGTCTGGATTATGGACCTCTCTATACCAACAGTCAACACAGTTGCATGAGCACTCACCATCTTAACAGTCACTGCTACTTGTAAAGTAGTGCTGGTCTGCAGTTCTTCATCCATTCTCCAAATTGAAATATATGCATTACAGAGAAATGCTCCATCTTGTGGCTCAACCAAGAACTGGTGGAACTCACCCAATCAGTGCAATCTCAGCTGATACCAGAAGTGGGTCGTTCGGCCTGACTGCCTGCCTCTCTTCCGCGGCTACATTTGCACCCGGGTGGCCCTGGAGATGGAGCACGCGGTGTCCACCAGCACGCTCTAGGCCTTCCATGACCGGTGGGCACCGGAGGGACTGGAGTGCATCATCACCCCCGGGAACAAAATTTAAATTTGATTGGTTAAGGTTCCTTTTAATTTGTTTTAAGTTACAGTCCTTATTGTTTGTGCCCCTTTAAAAAGGAGGTACATAGTTGACTTTTAATAGGCAATTGCCTATGATAAAGAGTCAACTGATACTAGATGTAGAATTTTAATTTGTTAAGTTTCCTTTAAACTTTTTTGTTAAGTTAAAGTTTTTACTGGTTGTGCCCCTTTAAAAAGGGGCACGTGTTTGACTTTAAATAGGCAATTGCCAGCAATAAGAGTCAGCTGATACCAGAAGTCAGGCTTATTGCTCTTCAAACATAATAGCTACTGAGGTTAGTGTTCTAATTTTACTGACCATATATGATGTACACAATCTAAAGAGCAGCCTATAAACAAGAAAACCTAAAACATTTTGTTTACCTGCGCATCTGCAAGTGCTGGCTGGTTGGTCCTTGATGGCTGTTTGGTCCGAGGCCCTTTAAGTGGCCTTTTGGCAGACAGTACTTTCTGTTTGGGAACCATTTTACTGCCACCTGTTGCAGTGGAATAAAACCGTCTCCTTATGTTTGCAAACTGTATATAGTGTAGAGATTGGTGATGTACCATTCGCACACAAACTGTCTCTTTCCGTGTTATATAGCATGGTGCCAACTGATGGTCTGGTGATCTTCCATCTTGGCTTTTCAATGGGCTGCACATAGCATTTTTCCGATAATAGCTATGTAGCCTGATCCTGGGCAGCTGAACGTATCCAAGAGGGGATCTCAAACAGAAAGTTCTTTCTATTAAGTATGGAGATTGTTCCAAGAGACTGAGCAATCTCACAGCCATGGTTAATGGATGATCAATCTAAAGGGAGAAAAATATAGATTTTTTTTCAATCACAATGGAACAAGGTGTTATTGTTTCTTATCGCTTCCCTCACATAAGATCTAATCACTCATCTGTGTTTAAAAAGTAAAATCCTCTTCAAAGTAGGAGACTAGTCACAAATTGAACAGACATTTCTGTTACTGATGCAAATCAATAAATTCCTCTGAATTGCTGAGTACAAAATTATCACCAGATGCATTAAATATACATAAGGCTTCAAAAGCACTGTAAACTGTCCGTCTTTCTCTATATCAATGTGTACGTAACCATGTCAAATAAAAATATTTCATTTGGATATTTACCTTTTTTGTAGGTGATGCAAAGTAAAATTCTGGTATTATAAATACAATCCTTATTCTCAGTGCCACTGGTTTATGACGATGAAATAAGTCAAATTCAAATTTTATTACGAGATTCCAGGATTCTCACCATTTTCCCATGAAAACTGAAAACCAACCTCCTCGCTCATTCTGTGTAAAATATTTCTGCAGCGTCAGCCAGGTCAGTTCTTAATGTAGCATCATAATCATGGCAGTGATTCAGCTGGTGAGTGTACATCTGTATGGTTGACTATAGATTCTTTTCTACACAGAGCAGTGACAGCGTGCAACTGAAATCACATTCTCAATAAAGTTAAGATTATAGAACTGCAGTCATACTGAGTTAAGGGATAGACAAAAAAAGGGGAAAAGGACAGGGAAAACAGGGAGACAGAAAGTAACTGGAACTACAGTAGTTTCACTAGCAACTGGTACTAATCTAACTTCTTATGTAATAGAAGCTAAGTACTGTCGTAGTTGCTCTACCTTTACTATTGAAACACAACTCTCTGTTTCAGTCCAACTCCCTTTCCTTAACACTAGCTAAATAAAAAGTTTTATATAGCATTACAGAACATGACGGTTTGTACTCACCAGATAACCATAGTCGCAGTTCCCAGGATTGGTGCTGTTGGTAGTGAGTTTCCTCAATTCCTGGCAAGGCCACTGGAAGGAGCATCAGTATGGACATAAAAATAGTCACTGTCAGAAGGAAAGAAAAGCATAGACAGTTAGACAACACATCCATAGCTACAGCAAAATAAATCTAGGTCCCCACTCTAAATCCACCTCATATCTACTGATTAGAGTGACGTAGACTGTAGTCATGTAATTGCCCACACCATCCTGTCTACTAGCTGAAGGAAATGAGAAGCTCCCAGGAATTTAAAAAAAATCATATTCTAATATTTTACACACTGTCACATTTTAGGAATTTTTTGACTATGCACCAAAAGTATTTGAAATAAAGGATTCTCGGGGAAGAGTGATCATAATATGATAAAATTTCATACTAAGTTTGAGAGCGATGTGGTTAAGTCCGAAACTCGGGTCCTAAATTTAAACAAAGCCAATTACGGAAGTATGAGGAGTGAGTTGGCTAAAGTAGATTAGGAAATTAGATTAAAAGATATGATGGTAGATAAGCAATGGCAAATATTTAAAGAAATAATTTATAATTCAACGAATAAACATTCCCTTGAGGATTAAAAGCTCCACTAGAAAAGTGGTACAGCCATGGCTAACTAGAGAAGTTAAGGATAGTATATTAGATTAAAGGAAGAGGCTTACAATGTTGCCAAAAAGATCAGTAAGCCTGAGGATTGGGAGGGTTTCAAAAATCAGCAAAGGATGACCAATAAATTGATAAAGAAAGAGAAAATAGAATGAGAGTAAACTAGCAAGAAATATAAAAACAGATTGTAAGAGCCAAGAGATTAACAAAAGTAAACATGGGTCCCTTAGAGGCAGAGACAGGAGAAATTATAATGGGGAACAAGGAAATGGCAGCAACGTTAAACAAGTATTTTGTATCCGTCTTCAAAATAGAAGACAAAGAACATACCGGAAATTATAAAGAACCAAGGGTCTAATGAGAGTGAGGAACTAAAAAGTAATTAATATTAGTAAAGAAAAAGTACTGGGGAAATTAATGGGACTAAAAGCCGACAAATCCCCTGGACCTGATGGCCTACATCCTAGGGTTTTAAAAGAGGTGGCTACAGAGATAGTGGATGCATTGGTTCTGATCTTCCAGAATTCCCTAGATTCTAGAACGGTCGCCATGGATTGGAAGGTAGCAAATGTAACCCTGCTATTCAAGAAAGGAGGAAGAGAGAAAACAGGGAACTATAGGCCAATTAGCCTGACATCAGGTGTAGGGAAAATGTTAGAATCTATTATTAAAGGCATGGTAACATGGAACATCACAATATGATTAGGCAGAGTCAACACGATTTTATGAAATGGAAATCATGATTGACAAATCTATTAGGGTTTTTGAGGGTGTAACTAGCAAGGTAGATAAGGGGGAACCAGTGGATGTAGTATATTTGGATTTTCAGAAGGCATTCCATAAGGTGCCACACAAGAGGTTGTTACACAAGATTAGGGCTCATGGGATTGGCGTAATATATTAGCATTGATTTGAGGATTAGTTAATGGACAGAAAACAGAGAGTAGGAGTACAATAGCAAGCTTCATCAACTCTTGAACACTAACGCCCCTCCGGAAACTTCTTCCCCTTCACTTTCCTCTGACCCCCCTTCTCCCAATCTCACCCCCTGCCGCGTTTTCACTATCCCTTCTGACCCCGAACGATCAGTCCTCAGCAAAGGCCTGAGCTTCGTCCCCTTACGCCCCCACCTCAATGAATTTCGAGCTCAGCACGATGCTGAACTCTTTTTCCACCGCCATCGCCTCCGTGCCCACTTCTTTGGCCAGGAGTCTTCCCCCCGCATGGCTGACCCTTTCTCCCGCTTTCAGAATTCTCGTTCTACCTGGACCCCTCCCTCTGGCCTCTTAGATCTTTTCATTGCAAACTGCCGCCGTGACATCGGCCATCTCCATTTCTCTGCTCCCCTCACTCACTCCAACCTACCTCCCTCTGAACTCTGAACTTGCAGCACTCTATTTTCTCAGATCCAACCCCGACATTGTCATTAAACCTGCTGACAAGGGTGGTGCTGTTGTTGTTTGGCGAACGGACCTCTACCTAGCGGAAGCTGAACGGCAACTCTCCGACATCTCCTCCTACCTCCACCTGGACCATGACCCCACTACCGAACATCAAACCACCGTTTCCAAGACTGTCACTGACCTCATCTCCTCTGGAGATCTTCCCCCCACAGCCGCCAACCTCATAGTTCCCCAACCCCGCACAGCCCGCTTCTACCTCCTTCCCAAGATCCACAAACAGGACTACCCTGGTAGACCCATCGTTTCAGCCTGATCTTGCCCCACGGAACTTATCTCTTCCTATCTCAACTCTATTATTTCTCCCCTTGTCCAGTCTCTTCCCACCTACATCCGTGACTCTTCCGACGCCCTCCGCCACTTTAACAGTTTCCAGTATCCCGTCCCCCGTCGCCTCCTTTTCACTATGGACGTCCAATCCCTCTACATCTCCATCCCCCACCAGGATGGCTTGAGGGCGCTCTGGCTTCTTCCTTGAACAGAGACCCAACCAGTCCCCATCCACCACCATCCTCCTTCGCCTGGCTGAACTTGTTCTCACATTGAACAACTTCTCCTTTGACTCCACTCATTTCCTCCAAATCAAAGGTGTTGCTATGGGTACCCGCATGGGTCCTAGCTATGCCTGCCTTTTCGTGGGATATGTGGAACACTCTTTGTTCCAGTCCTACTCGGGCCCCCTCCCTCACCTCTTTTTCCGGTACATTGATGACTGTATCAGTGCCATCTCCTGCTCTCGCCCTGAACTAGAAAATTTCATTCACTTTGCCTCCAATTTCCACCCTTCCCTCACCTTCACATGGTCCATCTCCGACTCTTCCCTTCCCTTCCTCGACTTCTCTGGGGATAGGTTATTGACTAACATTCACTACAAGCCCACTGACTCCCACAGCTACCTGGACTATACTTCCTCCCACCCCGCCTCCTGTAAGGACTCTATTCCATTCTCCCAGTTTCTCCGTCTCCGCCGCATCTGCTCCGACGATGCCACCTTCCATACGAGTGCTTCCGACATGTCTTCCTTTTTCCTCAACCGAGGATTCCCCTTTACTGTGGTTGACATGGCCCTTGACCGTGTCCGTTCTATCTCCCGCACTTCTGCCCTCACCCCTGCCCCTCCCTCCCGGAACCACGATAGAGTTCCTCTTGTCCTCACCTTACACCCTACCAGCCTCCACATTCAACGGATCATCCTCCGCCATTTCCGCTACCTCCAGCGTGATCCCACCACCAAATGCATCTTCCCCATACCTCCCCTTTCAGCATTCCGTAGAGACCGCTCCCTCTGCGACACCCTAGTCCACTCCTCTACCACCCCCAGCACCCCTTCCTCTTTGCCCGGCACCTTCCCATGCAAGCGCAGGAGATGCAACACATGCCCTTATACCTCCCCCCTTCCCACTGTCCAGGGCCCCAAACACCCCTTCCAGGTGAAACAGCGATTTACTTGTACTTCCTGCAATCTAGTATACTGTATTTACTGCTCACGATGCGGTCTCCTCTACATTGGGGAGACCAAACACAGATTGGGTGACCGCTTTGCAGAACACCACCGTTCAGTCCGTAAGGGGGACCCCGAGCTCCCGGTGGCCTGTCACTTTAATTCGCCGCTCCATTCCCACTCAGACCTCACCGTCCTCGGCCTCTTGCACTGTTCCACGGAAGCTCAGCGTAAGCTCGAGGAACAGCACCTCATCTTTCGATTAGGCACTCTACAGCCCTCTGGACTCAACATCGAGTTCAACAATTTCAGATCATAACCTCGGCCCCTATCACACATATATATATTTTTTTTCTTCTTCTTTCCCACATTGCAGCAGTCCTTTATTCTGCCAGCACAATTCACACCCCATCTTGAGCCATCCTTTGTTTCTTAACTTGTCCCATTACCACCTCCTCTCGCCTTGAATATCTCTTAATCGCTCCTGCTTTCTATCCTATCACTGGCCTTCCCTTTTATTCTTTCATCCCCTCCCCCTTTTCCCAGTCCCTAAACCTGCTTTCCATTTCCTGCTTTTTTCCAGATCTGACGAAAGGTCATCGACCTGAAATGTTAACTTTGTTTCTCTCTCCATGGATGCTGCCCTGGCCTGCTGAGTTTTTCCAGCACTTTCTGTTGTTATTTTAGAGAGTAGGAGTAAACGGGTCATTTTCAGGGTGGCAGAGTGTAACTAGTGGAGTGCCACAATGATCAGTGCATGGGTCTCTGCTATTTACAATCTATAGTAATGACTTAGATAAGGGGACCAAGTGTAATATATACAAGTTTGCTAATGATACAAAGCTAGGTGGGAAAGTAAGCTGTGAAGAGGGGCAAAGAGGCTGCAAAATGATATAGATAGGTTAAGTACGATAGCAAAATACTGCGGATGTTGGAAATCCGAAATAACAACAGAAAATGCTGGAAAAACTCAGCAGGTCAGGCAACATCCATGGACAGAAATTTGAGTTGACGTTTCGGGTCGACCCCTTCTTCAAAACTGGAAGGAAAAGATAGATCAGAGGCAGGGCTGCGATCGGACAAAAGAATAAAAGAAACAAAAGAAGTAAAAAAGAGACAATAAAAGGTGTTAGAAGCTAGACGAGATGGTAATAGGCTGAGATTGGGTGTAAAGTGTACTGGCAGGGCAAGGGATAGCTGCCAGGTGTGAGAGCGAAACAAAAGGAAAGGGGGGGGGGGGAAAGAGTGGAAAAATTACAAGAAAAAATGAAATGGGGGCCGAGGTTATGATCTGAAATTGTTGAACTCGATATTGAGTCCGGAAGGCTGCAGAGTGCCTAATCGGAAGATGAGGTGCTGTTCCTCGAGTTTACGTTGAGCTTCCGTGGAACAATACAAGAGGCCAAGGACGGTGAGGTCCGAGTGGGAATGGAGCGTTGAATTAAAATGACAGGCGACCGGAAGCTCGGGGTCACCCTTACGGACTGAACGGAGGTGTTCCGCAAAGCGGTCACCCAATCTGCGTTTGGTCTCCCCAATGTAGAGGAGACCGCATCGTGAGCAGCGAATACAGTATACTAGATTGCGAGAAGTACAAGTAAATCGCTGTTTCACCTGGAAGGGGTGTTTGGGGCCCTGGACAGTGGGAAGGGGGGGGAGGTATAGGGGCAGGTGTTACATCTCCTCCGCTTTTTTTCTTGTAATTTTTCCACTCCTTTCCCCCCCCCCCCCCTTCCTTTTGTTTCGCTCTCACACCTGGCAGCTATCCCTTGCCCTGCCAGTACACTTTACACCCAATCTCAGCCTATTACCATCTCGTCTAGCTTCTAACACCTTTTATTGTCTCTTTTTTACTTCTTTTGTTTCTTTTATTCTTTTGTCCGATCGCAGCCCTGCCTCTGATCTATCTTTTCCTTCCAGTTTTGAAGAAGGGGTCGACCCGAAACGTCAACTCAAATTTCTGTCCATGGATGTTGCCTGACCTGCTGAGTTTTTCCAGCATTTTCTGTTGTTATTTTAGATAGGTTAAGTGATTGGGCAAGAAAGTGACAGATGGAGTATAATGTGGGGAAGTGTGAAATTATCCACTTTGGTAGGAAGAATGGAAAAGCAGAATATTTTTTTTTTTTTTTTTTTAAAAAAGGTGAGAGACTAGTAAATGTTGGTATTCAGAGGGATTTGGGTATCCCTGTACACAAATCACAGAAAATTAACACGCAGGTACAGCAAGCAATTAGGAAAGCAAATAGTATGTTAACCTTTATTGTAAGGGGGTTAGAGTATAAGAGTAAGGAAGTCTTGCTACAATTGTACAGGGCTTTGGTGAGACCACACCTGAAGTACTGTGTACAGTTTTGGTCTCCTTACCTGATGAAGGATATATTTGACTTACAGCGGGTGCAACTAAGGTTCACGAGATTGATTCCTGGGATGAGAGGGTTGACCTATGAGAAGAGATTGAGTAGAATGGGCATGGACGTTTTACTACGTTAAAGGCGCTATATAAATACAAATTGTTGTTGTTGTTATGGGGTTTAGAAGAATGAGAGGTGATCTCACTGAAACACAACATTCTTAAAGGGCTTGACAGGGTAAATGCTGAGAGGCGGTTTCCCCTGGCTGGAGAGTGTAGAACTGGGGGTCATAGACTCAGAATAAGGGGTCAGCCATTTAGGACTGAGGAAAAATTTCTTCACTTAGAGGGTTGTGAATCTTTGGAATTCTCCACCCCACAGGGCTGTGGATGCTCAGTCATTAAGTATATTCAAGACTAAGGGAATCAAGGGATATGGGAATAGGGCAGGAAAGCAGAGTTGATGTAGAAGTTCAGCAATGATCTTATTGAATGGCGGAGCAGGCTCGAGGGGCCGTATGGCCTACTCCTGCTCCTATTTCTTGTGCAAGTAGTTAAAAATATTGAATAGAGTGCATCAATAGGATTTAGGACCAATTTTGTGATTAGTCTAAATCAACTGTTGATTTTCAGCCAAAGACCTCAGAGTACATTATACTACCAAAATATAGTCTCACTGGGTTCCCGTATGTAGGAAGCTCATTTAGGTTTCTTGCAAAACTTTTCCGACATACATTTGTGTGCCACTGGTTAAGTACATGCTCAGCTTTCACAATGTTACTAGATTACACTTTTGTCAGCTATTGGTACAGGAAAAAAAACTAGCATTTATATAGTACCATTATTATATAGCAACCTCAGGACATCCCAAAGCACTTCACTGCCAATATGCAGTACTTTTGAAGTGTAGACACTCTTGCAAACAGCAGCCAATTTGCGCACAGCAAGGTCCCACAAACAGCAATGAGGTAAAGGACCAGATAATCCGATGTTTGATGAGAAAGACTTGCATTTATAGAGCGCCTTTCACGACTACCGGACATCGCAAAGCGCTTTACAGCCAATGAAGTACTTTTGAATTGGAGTCACTGTTGTAATGTGGGAAACGCGGCAGCCAATTTGCGCACAGCAATGAGGGGGTGAATGTTGGCCAGAACACCGAATAGTTCCATGGGCAAAGGTGGGCAGTAATATCTCCTCTGAAAGACGGCAAGTGTGACAGTGCAGCACTCCTTCGGTAGTGCACTGAAGCGTCAGCCTGGGTTGTGGGTTCGCTGACTCGAGAGGCGACAGTACTCCCACCGAGCCAATGAGTTGGCCCAGGCGAGCCCGAGTCCTGCCGCGCACGCGCAGAGGGTCCTCTTTTTATTTGAACCAAAATTTAAAATTTAAACCAGATGAACTGTAAATAAACAAAAGTTCAACTAAACCTTAATAAATCAAATTAAAATTTGGTGTTCCAAATTGACGATGCACTCCAGCCCCCGCGGCGCCCAACGGTCGCGGAAATACTCAAGCGTAACGCGCAGAGGGTCAGAGGTCAACGATCCGGCGGCCCCATTCCAGAGTTCTGCGACGGATCCTGGGCAAGCGCACAACCGCCCCGCAGACTCAGCAGCACCTTTCACAATTCTCGCACCTTAATAGCTAGACTCTTCCTCAGATCCCGCCGCCATCCTCGTGCCGTCCGCCCGCCCAGAAACCGCTATCTCCAGCCCCGCGTGCACTGGCCGTTGAGTTCGAGCCCGAGCTCGCATCGCCCGTTGCCAAGAACACACCCCCGATGGCATCACTTCCTGTGTTTGGCTCCCTGCCGTAGGATGTGTGAGAAAATGGCGGAGAAGGAGACGGGTCCGCCGGAGGTACCGGACTCGCTTTCGGCAAAATGCACCGGGTCTGTAGGAAAGGGACTGCACATGCGGTTGCCACGCGCGCGCCGGTCCTCCCCGCTCGGTCACGTTCTTTCATCGAGCTCGCAGTGCCGACCCCGCGGGGGGTCAGAGTCCGAAACAAGCCGCGCTGCTCGCGTCGCACAGGCTGTAAACTTTATTTAAACAAACAACGCACGAAGTCAGTACAAATGTTAAAAGTTTGCAAAGGGGAGTAGGAGATGTTGGCTTCTTTGCACTAGGTTTCCAACGGTGTGTTGGTGCAGTTGCGTTCCTTACAAAATAAAGTGGCTTTGGTAGGATCTTTGTACCTCTAGAGGGTCTGTGGCAAATGAAGAGGGGGGAAGAAGGGCAAAACAGCATAATCTTCCGGCCTACTCACTCAGTCTACTCCCCTTATTTTTGGTTACTGTGTAGGGAGCAGGTCTGTCTCGGTTTTTAAAAAAACGTTTCAACTGCTTTTTATCGCTAATTTTCCCTCTGCAACACCAGGCGGCATATGTATGTTTTTGGGTTGGCCAGGTGTCTGACTATGTGCAAGAACCTCCAAATCAAACAACTGATACGTTCCCTCTGCTTGTGCAGACTGGTCCACTCTACAAAGGAAAAGACTTTCATTTCTATAGTAGTGTTTCCAGCATTTCTGTTATTTCATTTTTATACTTCATGACCTCAAGATTCTCCAAAGTGCTTTACAGCCAATTAATCTATTCCATGTAGCATGGTGGTAGTGCCCCACTGAGGATGCCCTCCATTGTGTCATGTGGCACTACCACTGCTGTGTGGGATATATTATGAGCAGATCTAGCAACTCAGAATTATATACAACCCCAATCTGTAACTTCATGGCCTGGCATATCCCTCACTCCTCCATTACAATCAAGCCAAGTGACCAACCCCGGTTCAATGAGGAGTGCGGAAGAACATACTGAGAGCAGCACCAAGTGTACCTGAAAATAAGGTGCCAAACTGGTGAAGCTACAACACAGGACTACATGCATCCTAAACAGTGAAAGCAGCATCCCACAGACGGCTCAGTGGGTCACATAACAAACGGATTAAATCAAAGCTCTGCAACCCTGCCCCATCCAGTCGTGACAGCTAAGCATCCTCCACGATGACAGAACCCAGCACTTGAGTGCAAAGGATGAGGCTGAAGCATTTGTAACCATCTTCAGCCAGTATGGCTGTGTGGATGATACTTCTTGGCCTCCTGAGGTTCCACTAACACAGATGCCAGTCTTCAGCCAATTCAGTTTACTCCACATGATATTAAAAAACGACCGAGTGCACTGGACACAGCAAAGGCTATGGGCCTCGACAACATCCCAGCTGTAGTGCTGAAGATTTGTGCTCCAGAACTAGCCATGCCCATAACTAAGCTGTTCCAGCACAGCTATAACACTACCCAACAATGTGGAAAATTGCCCAGGTTTGTCCTGTCTGCAAGAAGCAGGACTAATCCAACCAGGCCAATTACCACCTTATCAGCAACGTGATGGAAGGAGTCGTCAGTCATACTATCAAGTGGCACCTGCTCATAGAACCCAAACTGAGCATCAATCAGGACCACTCAGCTCCAGACTTCATTACAGCCTTTGACCAAACATGGGTTGTGTCTGGGTCATATCCTATTACTTCACCTAACATCAGGGCAGCATTTGACTGAGTGTGGTACCAAGGACCCCTAGTAAAACTGAAGTTAATGGGGATCAGGGGGAAAACTCTCCAGTGCCTGGAGTCATACCTAGCACAAAGGAAGATGGTTGTTTTCTTTTGTTAAACAAACAACAAATTAACAAAATAAACTCCAGTACCCCTTTAAATAAAACCTTAACCCCTCAAATTAAAATTTGATTATTTAAACTAATTATGCACTCCAGTCCCCGCGGCGCCCACCGGTCACGCAAAAGCTCGAGCGCGCCGGCGGACACCGCGTGCTCCATCTCTAGGGCTAAGGAAGATGGTTGTGCTTGTTGGAAGCTAATCGTCTCAGCTCCAGGACATTGCTGCAGGAGTTGCTCAAGGCAGCATCCTAGGCTCAACTACCATCAGCTGCTTCAACAGTGACCTTCCCCCCATCATAAGGTCAGAAGTGAAGCTGTTTGCTGATGCTTGCACAATGCCATTCACAATTCCTCAGATAATGAAGCAGTCCAACTCTGCATGCAGCAAGACCTGGACAACGACCAGGTTTGGGCTAATAAGTGGCAAGTAATATTCATGCCATACCAGTGCCAGGCAATGGGCATCTCCAACAAGAGTGAGCCAAACCACCTCCCCATGACATTCAGTGGCATTACCATCACCAAGTGCATGGGAACACCATCATTTCCAAGTCTCACCCCATCTTGACTTAGATATTTTGCTCTCCTTTCAGCTTCAAAGTAATATCCTTAAGTTAAATGATTTTCAGAGTTGACAGGTGCAAGGATGTTGAATTGGAAAATACATTCTACTAAACGCAATGTCCTTTTCTAATACTAAGTGCAGCATGAGATCTCCCAACATGTAGTATTGTTATTCAGATATGGCTAAACTAACTACATTGCTACTGAAAAGCTATAGTACTCTGATGACGTTTCTCTAAAGGGGCAATGTTTGTTGCTGGGGAAGGAGAAAGGTCAACACTTGGGTGTTATTTTTTTTATAGTGCAGCAAGATGTTTCTATGCAGATTGCATTGTGTGTGAAATTAATGAAAAAGATTTCTTGAACACTTTTCTAATTAAAGGGTACTGACTTCTACTGGAATATTGGAACGCTGGACTAGTGGATAAGCTGGAGCTTTAACAATGGTTAAATGAGTGATGGGCTTTTATTATTTGTTTAAAACTGCTCAGCTGTGGGGTGTTTATCATTATTTCCGTAATTGAAGTTTGCAAGAGAACTCATGAGATTCTAAAAGTATAAACATTTTTCTGCACAAAACCCTGGTGGTGAAGCTTCACACATGCTTCTCCTGGCCTTGAAACTCACCCAGCTAGTGTCTCCTGAGCTTTGTCCCTTTTTTTTTAATATAGTAATTCAGATACAGTGCTGACTGCCAGGATTCACTCAGGGGTGCTAGAGCTTGCATTAAGCTATAGAAGATCTGTAACTTCCCCACTGATACCAAGGTCAAATCAGTAGAAATCTGCCTTCACCATAGTTATGTCTGGTCATACCCTATTACTTCACCTAAGATGCTTTTATTTATAAAAGCCTAAGGTTGATGATTGACATTGATGAATATGCAACATTCCATTGTTACTGCACCCCTAATATTGTCACTATTGTTTCCTTTCACTCTCCTCTCTAGACCAGGTACAGTGGGAAATTCAAAAGTGATTCTGTTGCGTACCATATGCTTCCTAGGATATGAGGTCAGGTGGATGGGAATATAACCTCTAAGTAGTAGCTACTGTAGGGTACTGAATGCTGATACTGGTTCTTAAATTATTAAAAATAAATTATAATTTTGTTTGGCAGGTTGTTAAAATTGCAATAGAGTTGATTTTGCTGCCAATTACATTAAGGCGAACTGCTCCTTTTAAAATCACCTGAGGAAAGAAAAAGAATAAAGGAAGGAAAACTTATTTTTGAAGGAAGACAGATTTGCAGGTGGAATTCTTGGAAAGTGTTCATCATTATGGGAGGTAGTGCTGACCTGGCTTGCTGCATTCAGTTACTGAGAAAATGGATGACCTTTCAACTGTTATACGCTGCAGGGTTATGTTCCCACAGTGTAGATCCAATCGTCTGTCTTCGAATGATTTCAGCAATTGTGTTCTGTCATTTTCCAGACTGGCCAAGTTACAACTGCAACTGTTTATTGGCAACCCTGTCCCAAGGCTTTATTTTGAATAATTACTCTATTAGGAATAGATACAAAGGGAACAAAAAAAAACTGGCACCTTTTTAGTAATCTCTTAAGACTAACATCTTGAAAAACACTTAGGCTCCAAGGCTATGCTTTCCACCCACTGACTATAAATATGTGGAGATCTACCCCTAATGTTTTAAGTACTTAATCTTTCACTCTTGGGATTTTTACTAGTCTTATTGGTGATGTATTAATGATGAAAGTTCAAAAATCGTAAGCTTTGGAGACCCATGATTTCAGAAAGGCTTATCAGGTCTGAAAGATGCAACATTGTTATGAGAAATAGGAATGAAAATGGCATTATTGCTTCTGATTTACAATAATTTCCTTGGGGTTATGTGTGTATACTGTATCAGTTTAGCTCCACTCACTGGAACATGTATCCAGCAGGGGAGAGGAATTCCAGCACAGCACAACAGAATGCTCAGGCTAGTTAACTGGGTCTGATTTTGCTTTTTAAGTGAAATATTTAATGAGATATTACAATTGTTACAGTTAGCGCCTTATTGTCTCTTAAGAAGTGTCTCAAAAGAGGTGATGAATCCATGTAATGAATGATGGTTAAAGTGCAGTAATTGTTATGTAGGTACACAGGAATATGTAGCACCAGTGAGATGAAGAAGCAGCTAGCCTGTTTCAGAATGGTTATTTGCAAGAACAAGTACACTGTATGGGGGCAGAGCCATCCCTCCCCACCGGAGCCATGCATGCGTGCTAGAGGTTCCAACCGTGCATGCACCTAGACACAGGGCTGGGGCCTGAGGCCTCAACCACATTTCCTCACTGTGGAGATGGTCAGGAGATTGGGGGGGGGGGAAGAGGAGAGGGGATCGGGAGGAGAGGGAGAGAGGAAAGGGGATCGGGAGGAGGGGGAGTGGAGGGAGGGGAGAGGAAAGGGGATCGGTGGTGGGGGGAGAGGAGAGGAAAGGAGATCGGATGGGGGAAGGGGATCAGATGGGGGGACAGAGGAAAGGGGATCGGGGGGAGAGGGGATCGGGGGGGGAGGAGGGAGGGGAGAGGAAAGGGGACCGGGAGGAAAGGGGATCGGGAAGAGAGGGGGAGTGGAGGGAGGGGAGAGGAAAGCGGATCGGTGGTGGAGGGAGAGGAGAGGAAATGAGATCGGATGGGGGGAGGGGATCAGATGGGGGGGCAGAGGAAAGGGGATCGGAGGGAGGGGAGAGGAAAGGGGGTCGGGGAGGAGGGAGGGGAGAGGAAAGGGGGTCGGGGAGGAGGGAGGGGAGAGGAAAGGGGGTCGGGGGGAGAGGAGGGAGGGGAGAGGAAAGGGGGTCGGGGAGGAGGGAGGGGAGAGGAAAGGGGGTCGGGGGGGAGAGGAGGGAGGGGAGAGGAAAGGGGATCGGGGGAGAGGAAAGGGGATCGGGGGGAGAGGAAATTGGATCGGTGGTGGGGGCAGAGGAGGGAGGGGAGAGGAAAGGGGATCGGATGTGGGGGACGGGATCGGATGGGGGAGGGGATCAGATGGAGGGAAGAGGAGGGGATCGGAGGGGGGGAGGGGGAGAGGATCGGAGGGTGAGGGGGTAGGGGATCGGGGGGGGAGAGGGGAGGGGATCGGAGGGGGGAGTGGATCGGAGGGGGGAGAGGGGAGGGGATCGGAGGGGAGGGGATCTGAGGGGGGGAGGGGATCGGAGGGGTGGGGAGAGGTTCGGATGGGGGGAAGAGGAAAGGGGATCGGATGGGGGGGCAGAGGAAAGGGGATCGGATGGGGATCGGGAGGAAAGGGGATCGGTGGCGGAGGGAGGGGAGAGGAAAGAGGATCGGATGGGGGGGAAGGGGATCGGAGGGGAGGAAATTGGAGGGGGGGAGGGGAGGAAATCGGGGGAGGGGATCGGAGGGGGGGAGGGGAGGGGCGAGGGGGGGAGGGGATCGGAGGGGAGGAAATCGGAGGAGGGGGAGGGGATCGGAGGGGGGGAGGTGAGGGGCGAGGGGGGGAGGAAATCGGGGGAGGGGATCGGAGGGGGGGAGGGGAGGGGCGAGGGGATCGGAGGGGAGGAGAGGGGATTGGGGGGAGAGGATCGGAGGGGGAGAGGATCGGAGGGAGAGAAGGGGAGGGGATCGGAGGGAGGGGAGGGGGAGACAGGATGGGGGGAGGGGGAGACAGGATGGGGAGAGGGGATCGGAGGAGTGGAGAGGACATGGTGATCTGAGGGGGGAGGATATGGTGATCGGAGGGGGGGAAAGGACATGGTGATCGGAGGTGGGGGGGGTGGGGAGAGGACATGGGGATCGGGGGTGGTGGGGATCAGAGGGAGGGGAGAGGAGATCGACAGGAAAGGCTGTATAAGGACGTGAGAGTTATTTTGCTTTTCTCGGTAACCCTCCGCATTAACAGCCTGCCAGTGACAATGACACATGGATCAAATTGCACATCGCAGCAATTAACTGTTGGGTGTATCTTGTCCTCCAAGGGGACTAATCAGAAATCTGGTTCAACCCACTTGTGCTGCAAATAAACACAGCCAATCCGTGTCCTAACCTGCACTAAGTCCCGTTTGCCCATCTCCCCCATGCTCGCTGACCTACATTGGCTCCCGGTTAAGCAGTGCCTCGATTTCAAAATTCTCATCCTTGTTTTCAAATCCCTCCATGGCCTCATCCCTATCTCTGTAATCTCCTTCAGCACCCCCCCACCCCTGAGATATCTGCGCTTCTCTAATTCTGCCCTCTTGAGCATCCCTGATTATAATCGCTCTACCATTGGTGGCCGTGCCTTCTGTTGCCTAGGCCCTACGCTCTGGAATTCCCTCCCTAAACCTCTCTGCCTCTCTACCTCTCTTTCCTCCTTTAAGACGCTCCTTAAAACCTACCTCTTTGACCAAGCTTTTGGTTACCTGCCCTAAATTATCCTTATGTGGATCGGTGTCAAATTTGTTGTTTTAAAATACTCCTGTGCAGTGCCTTGGGACGTTTTACTATGTTAAAGGCGCTATATAAATACAAGTTGTTGTTGCTGTTGATTGAGAGAGAAATGTTTACCAGGGCACCAGGAGAACCCCCTGCTGTTCAAATAGTGCCATGGGTTATTTACATCTAACTGAACTGGGGTCTTTATTTTGCATTTCCTATCAAAGATGGCACCTCCAACAATGCAGCATTCCCTCAGTACTACACTGAAGTATCAGCCTGGGTTATATGTTCAAATTCTGCAGTGAGACAAGCTTCTAACTCTGAGGCAAGAATGATGCCATCTGAGAGAAGCTGGCATTCCAGTGTGAGCGGGTTTTGTTGACCATTTCACACTCAGCTCTGTGGTAATTGCATCTTTTCAGGCCCATAGGCTGAAGCATTTCTGCAATGAGCTAAGGCTGGTGCCCTGGAATTCAGATGAATTTCAGAGCTCTCGCAACAATGACTGAACAATTGTGCATCTACAGTTGTTGAAAGAAAGATTTGCATTTATATAGCGCCTTTCGCAACCCCAGACGTTCCAAAGCGCTTTACAGCCAATGAAGTACTTTTTGAAGTGTAGTCACTGTTGTAATGTAGGAAAAGCAGCAGCCAGTTTGCGCACAGCAAGGTCCCACAAACTACAATATGATAATGAGCAGATAATCTGTTTTAGTGATGTTGGTGGAGGGATACATATTGAACAGATCTCCCCTGCTCTACGAATAGTGCCGTAGGATCTTTTGGGTCCACCTGAGAGGGCAGACGGCCTCGGTTTAACATACCAACTGAAAGACTGCTCCTCTGACAGTGTAGCACACCCTCAGTACTGCACTAGAATGTCAGCCTAGATTATGTGCTCAAGTCTTGAGTGGGGACGAGTGTGGTACCACTGAACCAAGGCTGATACCTGTTGAAGTCACAATGTGGCTCTAATTTTCTGGCTGATGTTGAGTGGAAGATCTATACAGCTCAGCCATGCATAAACACTGCGCTCAGACTGACTGCATATAGAACAATGGCAGACCGTGGCAGCTGTTGGTGTTGGTCCTCTGAAACAATTTGTAAGCTGAGAAAGGTACTTGTATCATAAGGTACAGCAGTAAGAACAAATCCAAACATACAGTGTGCTTTGTTATGATCTAAGTGGGTTGAGAAAGGAAATTGGAATAAAATGGGAGAGCAATTATAAAAAAATGTGCTCATCAAAACGAGGGACGTTAGTGTTCGGGAATGAAACTCTTCCCATTTCGGGCTCTCTCTCTCTCCATCCAGTACTCCCAGATGCAGAATTCAGCTCTGCCTCTGCCCACTACTGCGCCATTTCCCACACCAGTCATCCTGAGGCATCTGAGTGAGGTTGTCTGTTCTTGCCGAATTAGGGACAGTTTTGTGAAACTACTCAAACTCATTTTACAAAGAACCCATACAACCAGCAGGCAGAGAAGAGTTTCATCCCTTCACTCAGCGCTGGACTTGAACCCAGGTCCCAGTGGTTCTGTATACAGTAAACAGAAATCTCAAATCAAAATTTGTTCAATTTAATGGAATGCTTTCATTTTTGCAATCTCATGCCATCCTTAGCTTGCACATCATGTGTGTTCCCTGTTGAACAGCAGCATGGTTCAGTTGGGATGATGGTGTGAAATATAGTATTGTATTGACTTTATTCCATGTCTGCACTTTTCCACCACAGGGCTATCCTACCATTCCAGGGTTTGCCAGTAAAATAACATTTCAATTGTTTGAGAGATCAGCCAGTCAAGTTAACTTTGCTGTCCTAACATTGTACTAAATGAAAAACCTGTATTAGCTTCTTGCATTCTGCACCTGTGTATCCCTGCTGACATACAGTCCTTTTCTTTGTAGGTCATTTGCATACTTAACTGTTAAAGACAGACTGCCACAGATACTGACTAAGGTTATTGATACAGTGCATCGACATAAGGATATATTTCTTGAGGAACATGGACAGGTGAGTTGAAACTGGCAGTCACGGAGTTTGAAATGTAACTTTACTAACTTGTTCAAAGATAACCTTAGAGGATGCAGAGGAAATTTACCAGGGATGAGAGACTTCAGTTATGTAGAGAGACTAGAAAAGCTGGGATTGTTCTTCAGGCAGAGGAAGGGAACAGGGCAGAGAAGGTTAAGGGGAGATTTAATAGAGGTTTTTTTTAATAGAGTAGCTAGAGAGAAACTGTTTCCATTGGCAGACAGATCGATAACCAGAGGACACAGATTTAAGATAATTTGCAAGAAACCCAGGAACAAGATGAGAATTTTTTTAATGCAGCGATTTGTTATGATCTGGAACGTATTGCTTGAAAGGGTGGTAGATGCAAATTCAATAGTAACTTTCAAAAGGGAATTGGATATATACTTAAAGGAGAAATTTGCAGCGCTATGGGGAAAGAGCTGGGGTGTGGGATTAATTGGACAGCTCTTTCAAAGAGTTGGCGCAAACAAGATGAGCCAAATGGCTTCCTTCTGTGCTGTATGATTCTATGATATCCTTTCAGGTTGCAATGTTTTTAGATGAGCTTACTAAATTTTATGAGTTTGTCATCTGCCACATGTGGCATTGAATCAAAAACTTTGTACTACCAATAAGTAAAACAAATGTAAAAAATGTAATAAGATATCAAAGTACAGTATATTGTTGATACAGCAAGTCCAGAGAATTACTCTATTTCCGACAAGTTATTTTCATGTGCTATTCTAATCGCTGATTTTTTTTTAAAGCTACTGTTCTACAAAGACTTGGGTCAAAGCTTTGGGTAGATTGGCAGATTCTATTTTTTGGAAATTAGTAGGCTGTGGCTGGGCTTCCTGTACCTAACCTAAAGGACAAGAAAGAGCCTTTGACAGGATCGGGCAGGTGTACCATGGAGCTTTACTGTTAGTGGCTAGACAAATGCACATGGATAGTTTGTGGCCACAGTTGGACTGGCTGTTTAGCCATGTTTCATTTGTAGTTGCATATCAGGTTTGTGTCATTGTAAAGGACGTCCCAATGCACAGCACAGTCCTACAAACATCAAAATGAGATTACATAGAATCTACAACACATTAACAGGCCATTCAGTCCATGTTGGTGTTTATACTCCACATCGATATGTCCTGTAAATTTTTTGGTGCACGGGTACTTAAACTGGCTCCGCAGCCCATTCAATTTTTCGCACATGCGCGGTTATTTCCGTTGTAAAGCTGGTGAACGGCTTGCGTGGGAATCTGGACTGCTGCACGGCTGCGCACCTTAGTGGGATCGTTGCTTCACATGCCTCTCTAATTACCTCTTCTACCCTACCCCCATACCCGTTATTCCTTTCTCTCTTATGTATGCATTTAAGGGGAGGCCTGATGCAATCTGTTTCAACCACTCTGCCAGCGAGTTCCACTTTCTCACCACTCTGTAAAGAGATGAATGACCAGACTCACTGTTTTGGTTGAGAGATGAATTGGTTGTGAGGTAGGAGACAGAGTAGGGACAAAGTGGTGTCCCCCAGGGATCTGTACTGGGGCCTCAGCTTTTCATCATATATATCAATGACTTGGATGAAGGATAAGGAGTTTTCGATCCATGTTTGCAGATGACACTAAATTAGGAGACACAGTAAGTTGTGTGGTTGGAAGGAGGAAGTAACATAGACAGGCTCAGAGTGGGCAAAACTATGGCAGATGTAGTTCAATGAGCAGAAGTGTGAGATTATCCTCTTTTGTTTTGAGAAAGACAAATTGGAATATTTTCTTAATGGTGAGCGACTAGGAGCTGTGGAGGAGCAAAGGGATTTAGGTGTCCATGTACACAACTCAATGGCCCAGAAATTCGGGTCTCCATGGGTGAGTACGCACGGGGTACTCACCCGTAGGCCCAACAGAAGTGCCGGTTTCGTGCATGCACTGCGCATGCGCGGGAAACTGGAACTTCCGTTCCCTTAAAGGAAGGGGTTCAGAGGTCAAACGCGTGCGCCGGAGAGGCAGCGCGTGCGCATGAAACTTACATTTTTTTTGCAGGTTTCTCCGGGAGGGTAAGTCTCCAGGAGTTACACATGTAAAAAGCAGGTGCAAGGCCTGCTTTTAACAAGGTAAGTGGTGAATTAATTAAAATTAAAACATTTTTTCCACTGTTTTATTATTTTTAAATACTTTAAAGAAAGGTAAGTGTATTTTTAGCCCCGTTAGAAAATGTAATTAATTTTTTCAAAAATTTAAATTATTGTTTAAAATAGTTATTTTATGTAATTTATAGTTATTTTAAAAATGTGATGTTTTTTTAAAAATGTATCTGAAGTGTTAGTGATGTTTTGGGGCTTATAGTATTTATAGTTTTGACAGCTCTTCCTGTCAATTTTATGAACGGGCATTTCCCCGCTACCATTGGCTCTTTATGGCCCATGTGATCCCAGGGGACGCATCGAACTAACTGCGCCCCTGGGATACGCAAGCACTGCGCGCCGGCAGTTGGAGCAGGCCCAAGATTGGAATCCCACGCGGGCCCACAGCACAACGGCCGGGGCGCAAGGTAAGTGCAGGTGGGAGGCTTGCACCCGCGGGAAGCCTCCGACCCGAATTTCTGGGCCAATAAAAACTAGTGCACAAAAGTGAGAAAGTGATGCTTCAGTTGTATAGAACCACGGTCAGGTCGCATCTGGAGTACTGCATTCAGTTTTGGGTACCAAACCTTTTGAAAGATACATTGGCCTTCGAAGGGGTACAGTGTAAATTCACCAGAATGGTACCAGGGCTTGTAAAGGGTTAAATTGAGAGGACAGGTTGCATTAATTTAGCTTGTCAAATTTCCTTGAGTTTAACAGGTTAAGAGCTGCTCTGATCGAGGTGTTTTTAATGATTAAGGGATTCGATAGGGTAGATACAAAGAAACTATTTCCTCTGATGAAGGAATCCCGAACAAGAGGTCATAATCTTAAAATGAGAGCTAGGCCATTTAGGAGTGAAATCACAAAGCGCTTTTTCACACAAAGGGAAGTGGGATTCTGCAAATTGATTCCCCAAAAGGGGTACGGAAGCAAAGTGGTTATGTTACTGGATTAATAATCCAGAAGCCTGGACTAATGATCTGGAGACGTGAGTTCAAATATCACCATGGCAGCTGGGGAATTTAAATTCAGTTAATTAAGTAAATTTGGAATAAGAAGCTTGGTATAAGTACTGAAACTATTACTATGAAACTACCGGATTGGTATAAAAACCCATCTGGTTCACTAATGTCCTTTTAGAATCATAGAAATTTACGTCCTTATCCGGTCTGGCCTATATGTGACTCCAAACTCTTGACTGCCTTCTGAAATGGTGTAGCAAGCCACTTGGTACGCTTGCCCATATATCACAACAGTGACTCCACTTCAAAAGTTCTTCATTGGCTGTAAAGCACTTTGAGACATCCAGTGGTCATGAAAGGCGCTATATAAATGCAAGTCTTTCTTTCTTTGGTTGTACCAAACTGCTACGAGAAACTATACTAAGAATAAAGTCGGATGGACCACCCGGCATCAACCTAGGCACCGGATTCGGACATGATAAAGGCACACCCAGCCCAGTCAATCCTGCAAAGTCCTCCTCACTAACATCTGGGGACTTGTGCTAAAATTGGGAGAGCTGTCCCACAGACCAGTCAAGCAACAGCCTGACATAGTCATACTCACAGAATCATAACTTTCAGCCAAAGTCCCAGACACCACCATCACCATCCCTGGATATGTCCTGCCCCACTGGCAGTACAAACCAACCAGAGGTGGCGGCACAGTGGTATACGGGAGGGAAGGAGTGGTCCTGGGAGTCCACAACATTGACTCTGGACCCCATGAAGTCTCATGGCTTCAGGTCAAGCATGGGCAAGGAAACCTCCTGCTGATTACCACCTACTGCCCTCCCTCAGCTGATGAATCAGTACTCCTCCATGTTGAACACCACTTGGAAGAAGCACTGAGAGTAGCAAAGGCACAGAATGTACTTCAATGTCTATCACCAAGAGTGGCTCGGTAGCACCACTACTGACCGAGCTGGCCGAGTCCTGAAGGACATAGTTGCCAGTCTGGGCCTGCGACGGGTGGTGAGAGAACCAACATGAGGGAAAAACCTACTTGACCTCGTCCTCACCAATCTACCTGTCGCAGATGCATCTGTCCATGACAGCATTGGTAGCAGTGACCACTGCACAATCATTGTGGAGACAAAGTCCCATCTTCACACTGAGGACACCCTCCATCGTGTTGTGTGGCACTACCAACGTGCTAAATGTGATAGATTCAGAACAGATCTAGCAGCTCAAAACTGGGCATCTATGAGGCGCTGTGGGCCATCAGCAACATTGTATTCCACCACAATCTGTAACCTCATGGCCCAGCATATCCCTCACTCTACCATTACCATCAAGCCAGGGGACCAACCCAGGTTCAATAAGGAGTGTAGAAGAGCATGCCAGGAGCAGCACCAGGCGTACCTAAAAATGCGGTGCTAACCTGGGGAAGCTGCAACACAGGACTACATTGTGGTAAACCACTGTCGTTCACTGTGTTCACTTGTTGTTGTTGTTGTCGTTCACTCTTGTTTCACTGTTATACCTGACTATGCCTCAGCTGACTCCGCCCTTGGCTACCTGGTATAAGGACGGCTGCACGGCGGCTCTCTGCCATTCGGTCGTCCACTAGAGGCATAGTCCTGATCTGTTTGTAGTTGCATTCAGTAGTTAATAAAAGCCTGTTGTTCTGAACTCTACTCGGCCTTTTATTAGAATCGATAGCGCATCATACATGCATGCTAAAAAGCGGAAGCAGCATGCTACAGACAGAGCTAAGTGATCCCACAATCAACGGATCAGATCAAAGCTCTGCAGTCCTGCTACATCTAGTCGTGAATGGTGGTGGACCATTAAAACAACTAACTGGAGGAGGAGGCTCCATGAATATCCCTATCCTCAACGATGGTGGAGCCCAGCACGTGAGTGCAACAAAGCTGAAGCAGTTGCAAGCATCTTCAGCCAGAAGTGCCAAGTGGATGATCCATATCAGTCTTCTCCTAAGGTTCCTACCACCACACAAGCCAGCCTTCAGCCAATTCAATTCACTCCACGTGATATCAAGAAACGGCTGAGCGCACTGGATACAGCAAAGGTGGTGGACCCCGACAATACCCCGGCTGTCGTGCTGAAGACTTGTGCTCCAGAACTAGCCGTGCCTCTAGCCAAGCTGTTCCAGTACAGGTACAACACTGGCATCTACCCGACAATGTGGAAAACTGCCCAGGTATGTCCTGTCCACAAAAGGCAGGACAAATCCAATCCGGCCAATTACCGCCCCATCAGTCTACTCTCAATCATCATCAAAGTGATGGAAGGTGTCATCGACAGTGCTATCAAGCAGTACTTACTCACCAATAACCTGCTCATTGATGCCCAGCTTGGGTTCCGCTAGGACCCCTTGGCTCCAGACCTCATTACAGCCTTGGTCCAAACATGGACAAAGGAGCTGAATTCCAGAGGTGAGGTGAGAGTGTCTGCCCTAGGCATCAAGGCATCATTTGACCGAGTGTGGCATCAAGGAGCCCGAGTAAAACTGAAGTCAATGGGAATCGGGGGTGGGCGGGGGGGGTGGATCTCTCCACTGGCTGGAGTCATACCTATCACAAAGGAAGATGATTGTGGTGGTTGGAGGTCAATCATCACAGTCCCAGGACATTGCTGCAGGAGTTCCTCAGGGCAGTGTCCTAGGCCCAACCATCTTCAGCTGCTTCTTCAATGACCTTCCCTCCATCATAAGGTCAGAAGTGGGGATGTTCACTGATGACTGCACAGTGTTCAGTGCCATTCGCAACTCCTCAGATAATGAAGCAGACCATGCCTGCATGCGGCAAGACCTGGAAGACATTCAGGCTTGGGCTGATAAGTGGCAGGTAACATTCGTGCCACACAAGTGCCAGGCAATTACTATCTCCAACAAGCAAGAGTCTAACCACCGCCCTTGGCATTCAACGGCATTACCATTGCCGAATCCACCACCATCAATATCCTGTGGGTCACCATTGACCAGAAACTTAACTGGACCAGCCGCATAAATACTGTGGCAACAAGAGCAGGTCAGAGGCTGGGTATTCTGCTGCGAGTGTCTCACCTCCTGACTCCCCAAAGCCTTTCTATCATCTACAAGGCACAAGTCAGGAGTGTGAGGGAATATTCTCCACTTGTCTGGATGAGTGCAGCTCCAACACTACTGAAGAAGCTTGACACTGTCGAGGACAAAGCAGCCCACTTGATTAGCACCCCATCTACCATCTTAAACATTCACTCCCTCCACCACCGGTTTACCGTGGCTGCAGTCTGTACCATCTACAAGATGCACTGCAGCAACTCGCCAAGGCTTCTTTGGCAGCACCTCCCAAACCCGTGACCTCTACCACCTAGAAGGACAAGGGCAGCAGGCGTGTGGGAACACCACCACCTCCAAGTTCCCCTCCAAGTCACACACCATCCTGACTTAGAAGTATATCTCCATTCCTTCATCGTCACTGCGTCAAAATCCTGGAACTCCCTCCCTAACAGCACTGTGGGAGTACCTTCACCACACGGACTGCAGCAGTTCAAGAAGGCGGCTCACCACCACCACCTCAAGGGCAATTAGGGATAGGCAATAGATGCTGCCTTGCCAGCGACACCCATGAATGAATTTTTAAAAAGGCTGTTGATGCTGGGTCAGTTGAAATTTTGAAGACTGAGATTGATAGATTTTTGTTAGGTAAGGGTATCAAGGGATAAAGAACAAAGGCAGGTAAATGGAGTTGACCTACAGATCAACCATGTTCTAATGGGCTTGAGGAGCTGTATAGCCTACCCCTGTGGCTATTTTTCTATGAATGTTAGCCAGGATACTCTGCTGTTCTTCTTCAAGTAGTGCCATGGGATCTTTTACATCCACCTGACAAGCAGAAAGGCCCTTGTTTAACATATCATCTGCAAGATGGCATCTCTGACAGTGCAGCACTAAAGGGTCAGCTTAGATTTTTTGCTCAGTTGCTGGAGTGGGGCTTGAACCCATCACCTTCTGACTCTTAAGAGTGTTACCACTGATCCAAGCTGACATTCAAAATAGGTAGAATAATGGGGTTTGGGAACAGAGGTCTCTTGTCCTTCCCTAATATCAAGATATCTCTGCAGCCAATAAAGCACAGGAAGTATCTCGAGGAATAATGCACGAGCACTAATGCAGTGCTTAAAGTTCAAAAAAGGAATTAATTGATTTAAAAAGAGGAATATTGAAGGGGCTGGGGAGCAAACAGGACAGTGAGATTTGACTGGGTGGCTCATTGAGGTGGGGGGAAAAAAGCACAGACTTGATGGGCCAAATACCGTTTCTTTATTGTAACATTGTGATTCATTTATATAGGTTACCTATAGCAGTAGAACCCATGTACCATTATCTTAAGTTCGCAACTCATTTGTGTGTGGAGCGATCAGGTTTCACTAGAAATGGGAAAAAAAATATGTATTAATTGCTTTAAAGTTTTAAAAATATCGTGAAAATGTAGATAGATTTTTTATTTTGTAATATATATTTCACAAAGAATAACATGTTAGGTTTTTTTCAGACAAAGTCATCATAAACTAAGATGATGCTGCGTATTTTTCTAGGAAGGTGTTGAGGCAGAAAAAAGGGCCATATCCCTCATGTCTAAGTTACGAAATGAGCTGCAAACTGACAAGCCAGCACTACCTCTTACAGATGGATTACTTGATGCTGACCAGTGGAATAAATACCTAGAACAGCAACAGGCTCAACTGGATACAGAGGATAACCCCAGCTGGTTTAAATCATCCTGGTTGTACATGGAGTGTTACATGTACCGTAGGATTCATGAATCACTGCAGCTCAAGTGAGTGAAACAATTTGTTAAAATTAATTTAAAACTTTTAAAAAAAAACCTAATTGGTTCATAAATTTGCATTGACAGAAATTGTGATTAGAATATAAATATTAGAAGAATGAACTTGCATTGATATGGTGTCTTTGCAATACTTTTAAAAATAGTTTTATCCACTTGTTCCCCCACTTTTAAAGATTTGTGTCTCGGAACCCCTAAGTGCCTCTGCACCTCTACCCCTTTTAAAGTTTTATCATTGATTGTGTATGTGCTCTTATTCTTCTTCCCTAAATGTATCACCTTACCTTCCTATGCATTACATTTTCATCTGACATTGATCTACCCAATCTGCTAACCTCCTGAAGTCATGTCCCGTTCTCTCAACCATACGCCCCAGTTTTTTGGCATTTGCAAGTTGTGTCCCCTATAATTCCTTGGTTGTGAAGATCTTTGGGATGTGAGGAGGTGCCATGTAAATGCCGTTCTTTCTTTGTGAGCAATGCCACAGCAGATCCACCAGTATAACAATGGCCTCCAATTCAAAATTCTCATCCTTGTGTTAAAATCCCTTCAAGGCCTTTCCCCTTATCTCTGTAATCTCCTCCAGCTCTACAACCTTCTGAGGACTCTGCGTTGCTCCAACTCTGGCGTCTTGTGCATCCCCCACGCCCTTCACCCCACCATTGGCGTCAGGGTCTAGACAGCTGAAGATACAAAGTTCTGGAATGCCCTCCCTAAACTTTCTGCCTCTTCACCTATCGCCCCTCCTTTAAGACCCTCCGTAAAACCAAGCTTTTAGTCATCCGTTCTAATATCTCCTTATTTGGCTCAGTACTAACTTTTGTCTGATAATGTTTGTGAAGCGCCTTGGGCTGTTTTTCTATGTTAATGGTGTATGTAAATAAATGTAAGTTTTTATTTCCACCTGAACAATACTGCAAGAGATCAACTAATATTGATGATGTTAAATACCAAGAAATATATGGACTTCAAACTGTAAAGTCTGTAAGTTAATTTAATTTTCTCTTTTCTGTGTTGCAGTCCTCCCATGTGCGATTTTGATGTATTTAGTGAAGCAAAGACCCAAAGTTTCTTGGAATCACAGCAGGCTATTATTGCTATTTGCATCTACCTTCAGGAACTAAATGAGAAAATAGAGGCTTTTAAGGATTCTCAACTCAAAGCTGAGCTTCTGCTACTCCTGCAGGTAAGCCTTAAAAATAAATTTTAAAAATAAATAAATGCTGTGCTCCTTTCTATTTGTGTGGTTACCATTCAGGTTGTATGTAGCTGTGAAAAGTGCTAATATCAGACTGTACCATACAATAATTGACCCATGATTCACTCGGGACTACTGCCCCGGTATCGTTACTCAGTGCCACACAAGAAAAGTAAGGTGAAGTTTTTTAAGCAATACAGAAGAAAAATATTCGAGTATTTCCTTGTTTTCATTCAGCATCCACTAGATGACTTCACTGTAAAACATCCTCGCCTGTATCAGCTTCTGAGTTTCATTTTAATACACAGTTGACATAAACCAGACCACACCGACACCAAGCCTGCAGTATAACTGGGGCATTGGGAGATGTCACAAAAAGAATTAAAGAGCCGTTGTGCCCTCGGAGGTAGCTGTTCTATCTATCTATCTATCTTATCTATATCTATCTTCTCTATATATCTATATCTATCTATCTTATCTTATATATCTTCTATATATATAAATCGGTACATCTGTCTGTCTGTCATTCCGTCTGTCATTCCGTCTGTCATTCCGTCTGTCATTCCGTCTGTCATTCCGTCTGTCATCGCCTGTGCGTCTGTCGGGCTATGCGCTCGAAAGTTACAGGGCGTACCTACGCGCGCGTTACCTCCAAAGAAAGCTTACGCTTCCGAGACGGTTTTAAGCGTATTTACGTTTCGGCCGGGCTAAAATCGCGCCCGCGGTATCCCAAAAACCTTCAACATTCCGCTCATTAGCATCTCATTATCCGCTCATTAGCGACAGAGTGACCTCGAGCTCGACCAATCGTACGCCGGGTTGCTGGCGTGTGCCGCCGGGCCTTATCGTTCTGAACCGAGGTGAGTCGCCGCCATCTTGATTCCAAACTTTTCCTTTCAGTGCAGGCTCGATGGGCCGAAATGGCCTCTATCTGCACTGTGGGGTTTCTGTGATTTCTGTGATTAACTCTAGAGAGTACTTTAGGCAAGGCATCAGCTCGGTCCCGTGAGTGCCGGATAGCACAAAGTTTCCTGTACTTTAAGTTTATCTCCCCCCTCCCTTTCCACCCCCCACACCCCCTTCCCCCTCCCCAGCCCCCACCCCCCCCTTCCCCCCTCCCGTTCATCCCCACTCCCCTCCCCCACCCCCTTCCCTTCACCCCCCCCTCTTCCTCCCCTCCCCTTCCCCCCTCCCCTTCCCCTCCTCTTCTTCCCCCCCCTCTTCCCCCCAGTCGCTCTCTCTCTTCCCCCCAGTCGCTCTCTCTCTTCCCCCCAGTCGCTCTCTCTCTTCCCCCCAGTCGCGCTCTCTCTCTTCCCCCCAGTCGCGCTCTCTCTTCCCCCCCGGTCGCGCGCTCTCTCTTCCCCCCCGGTCGCGCTCTCTCTTCCCCCCCGGTCGCTCTCTCTCTTCCCCCCCGGTCTCTCTCTCTCTTCCCCCCCCGGTCGCTCTCTCTCTTCCCCCCCGGTCGCTCTCTCTCTTCCCCCCCGGTCGCTCTCTCTCTTCCCCCCCCGGTCGCTCTCTCTCTTCCCCCCCGGTCGCGCTCTCTCTTCCCCCCCAGTCGCTCTCTCTCGTCCCCCCCGGTCGCGCGCCCTCCTCCCCCCCGGTCGCGCGCCCTCCTCCCCCCCCCCCCGGTCGCGCGCCCTCCTCCCCCCCCCCCGGTCGCGCGCCCTCCTCCCCCCCCCCCGGTCGCGCGCCCTCCTCCCCCCCCCCCCCGGCCGCGCGCCCTCCTCCCCCCCCCCGGTCGCGCGCCCTCCTCCCCCCCCCCCCCCGGTCGCGCGCCCTCCTCCCCCCCCCCCGGTCGCGCGCCCTCCTCCTCCCCCCCCCCCCCCCCCCGGTCGCGCGCCCTCCTCCCCCCCCCCGGTCGCGCGCCCTCCTCCCCCCCCCCCCCCCCGGTCGCGCGCCCTCCTCCCCCCCCCCCCCGGTCGCGCGCCCTCCCCCCCCCCCCGGTCGCGCGCCCTCCTCCCCCCCCCCCCCGGTCGCGCGCCCTCCTCCCCCCCCCCCCGGTCGCGCGCCCTCCTCCCCCCCCCCCCCCCCCGGTCGCGCGCCCTCCTCCCCCCCCCGGTCGCGCGCCCTCCTCCCCCCCCCCCCGGTCGCGCGCCCTCCTCCCCCCCCCCTCCGGTCGCGCGCCCTCCTCCCCCCCCCCCCCCCCCCGGTCGCGCGCCCTCCTCCCCCCCCCCCCCCCCCCCGGTCGCGCGCCCTCCTCCCCCCCGGTCACGCGCTCTCCTCCCCCCGCTCTCTCCCACCACCACCACCCCCCCCCTCAGTCGCGCGCTCTCTCCCAACAACAACATGCCCTCAAAAGACCCTCGGCACCGCCGGGCACTTCAGCTAGTATCTATATATATAAAGGAGTCGATTTGTCTGTCCTTCTGTCTGTCCTTCTGTCTGTCCTTCTGCCTGTCTGTCCTCGGGTGTGCGTCTGTCCGGCTATGCGCTCGAAAGTTACAGAGCGTACCTACGCGTGCGTTACTTCAAAAGAAAGCTTACCATTCCAAAACGGTCGTAAGCGTATTTACGTTGCGGCCGGACGAAAATTGCGCCCGCGGTATCCGAAAAACCTTCAACATTCCGCTTATTATCCACTCATTACCATAGAGTGACATTGAGGTCGACCAATCGTACGGTCGACCAACCCGATGGTCGACCAATCAATGTGTGGCGGGTTCGTCGCATGTGCAGCCGGGCCCTCCTAGAGTCGAGTGACAGGACGATTGACCAATCCTATGCTTCGGTGACATGACGATCGACCAATCAGTGCGTGTGTGGGCGGGCCTTGTCGTTCTGAACTGAGGTGAGTGGCCGCCATCTTTATTCTCACCTGTGTGTTTATTTGTTAGCGATTTTTTTTCTTTTTTTTAATTTGTAAAACGTAAAAACACAATGTCTAAAACGTTAAAACACAATGAAGATGGTGTCCCATCTTCTTAACAGCCGTTTAAAAAAAAAAAAAAAACTTTTGGTGTTTTCAGCAAGAATGCGCGTTCCTTCTCCGTGGCAGCTTTTTAAAAACCTTGAAAAACTTTCAAGATGGCCTCCCATCTTCTTAACACCCGTTTATAAAAAAAAAAAAATTTTTAATTTCTGTTGGTTTCACAGACTGCGCGTTCCTTCTCCGTGGCAGCTTTTTTTTTAAAAAATAAAAAAATTTCTGTTCGTTTCAGACTGCGCGTTCCTTCTCCGTGGCAGCTTTTTAAAAACATTTTAAAACTTTCAAGATGGCCTCCCATCTTCTTAACACCAGCTTTTGAAAAAAAAAATTTTTTGCTCTTTCGCTGACCCCCTCAAAACACTCCTCCCACTCCCTCCTCCTCCTCCCCCCCTTCTCACTCTCTCCCCCCCCCCCTTCTCACTATCTCCCCCCCTTCTCTCTCTCTCTCCCCCCGGCGCCCCCCCCCTCCCTCGCCCCCCTCTCCCTCGCCCCTCGCCCTCCCTCCCTCGCCTCTCCCTCGCCCTCTCCCTCTCGCCCCCCCTCTCCCTCGCCCCCCCTCTCCCTCGCCCCCCCTCCCCCTCGCCCCCCCCTCTCGCTCCCCCTCGCCCCCCCCCACGCCCCCCCTCTCCCACGCCCCCCCTCTCCCTCGCCCCCCCCTCTCCCTCGCCCCCCTCTCCCACGCCCCCCCTCTCCCTCGCCCCCCCCTCTCCCTCGCCCCCCTCTCCCTCGCCCCCCCCTCTCCCTCGCCCCCCTCTCCCTCGCCCCCCCTCTCCCTCGCCCCCCCTCTCCCTCGCCCCCCTCTCTCTCCCTCGCTCCCCCCTCTCTACCTCGCTCTCTTCCCTCCCTCTCTCCCTCGCTCTCTTCCCCCCCCCCACAGTCGCTCGCTCTCTTCCCCCCCCCCACAGTCGCTCGCTCTCTTTCCCCCCCCCACAGTCGCTCGCTCTCTTTCCCCCCCCCCCCCCAGTCGCTCGCTCTCTTTTCCCCCCCCCCCCCCAGTTGCTCGCTCTCTCTCTTCCAACATGTCCTCGAAAAAGCCTCGGCACCGCCGGGTACTCCAGCTAGTATATATAAGCGGTTCCTTACGTTTTGTCTGTCCGGCTATACGCTCGAAAGTTATAGGGCGTATCTACCCGTGCGTTATGTCCAAAGAAAGCTTACGCTTCCGGGACGGTCGTAAGCGTATTTACTTTTCGCTCGGACGAAAATTGTTCACGCCTTTTGCAAAAAACCTTCAAAATTCCACTCATTATCTGCTAATTAGCATTGAGTGACTGACGTCACGGTTCGACCAATCCTGTGCCGTCATGATTGACCAATCCTACACTTCAGTCATCTGATGGTTGACCAATTGGTGTGTGTGTGGGCGGGACTAATCGTTTTCATCTCAGGGATCTGGCAGCCATTGCCTCAAGCTAAAAACCCCATTTACTTCCAGCTCAAAATCTGCTCATCCAGCTTCGAAAAAGTTAGTATCTCTTTTAAAAATAGCATAACATTTACCAAAAACGTTTTATAATTACTTTCACTTTCATCTTTGAAGGTATTAAAAGGTAGAAATGTTGCCCAGCAGCAGATTTACAGAGAGACAGGGCCCAAAAGCCTGGGACTCGATTTAAAATGTTGCCCGGCAGCAGATTCACACAGAGACAGGGCCGAAAGCCTGGGATTCGATTTAAACCGCCCGGCCCAAAACAGCCCTGGCAACGCCGGGCTCCCCCCAGCTAGTATTTTAATATTTGAGGAGTCACAGCAATAAGTCTGCACTATTCAAAATTGAGTTTTTTCTGAACCTTTCCTTATTGCAAAATTCAGATTTTAAAAATACACTTGGCTGCAGATTGTCATGCGCTGTCAACTGCTTTTGTTAAGTTGCACTATATATGAAATCAAGGATCACCTCAAAATGAATGTCTTGCACTGTATCATTTCTATTTGTTCTCATAGTCGTGGGCAGGAAGTAGACATTGCTTAATGTGGAAAATACGGTTTCTGGAGTCATTCTGGACACTGTCAACATTTTAATTTCCTGTGATGTGAAAAGATAATCTTGATAGCTTATGATTTTTTTTAATTTAGGTTGCACTGTGGGGAAACAGATGTGACCTTTCCATTTCTGCTGGCCAGGACAACTCTCAGAAGTTCAATCCTTTAACTTCCCTGGAATCTTTGAAGCCTTTCATCTTGATAGATGATTCTGAATTTGTTTGGGAACTCCTCATTAATAACAAGAAAAACAAAACCTCAGAAACTGCACGCACCCGAGTAGATATTGTCCTTGACAATTCTGGATTTGAGCTGGTGACTGACTTGATACTAGCAGATTTTCTCATTACCTCTCGACTAGCTGATGAGATTCACTTTCATGGCAAGAGCATACCTTGGTTTGTTTCTGATACAACCAAGAGAGATTTTGATTGGACACTGAAGAAGATGCAGACAGCCAATCACATGCAGATGTCCAGGTGTGGTGTGGTATGGGAAAGGAATGTGAAGAAAGGTGTTTGGATTTATCACGATCACCCTTTCTGGACCCTTCCCCACGAGTTTTGTGATATGCCTCTGGTTGCAGATGATCTGTATGCTGAACTACGGAAGTCAAACTTAATCTTTTTTAAGGGAGACCTGAACTATAGGAAACTAACAGGAGACAGGAAATGGAGCTATACTGTTTCTTTTGACACAGCTCTACGCGGGTTTCAACCCGCACCACTTTGTAGCTTGCGAACACTAAAAGCTGATATTCAGGTTGGCTTAAAGCCTGGACAAGGTGAACAGCTGGCGCACTCTAATCCTGAATGGATGACCAGTGGACGCTATGCCATTATTCAGTTCAGTAACCCCTACCAAAAATAACTGTTACAAATCTACTTACATGGTATATCACCAAATCTATCTCACTGGATTATGGGGATCCTCTGTAACAGTTAGCCTGCTGCTTTATTGTTTACAAACTACATACTGATCTTAAGCATGTTTGGTGATGGTCTAAGCTTCCTGTAATTAAATTTTTTGAGGGGGCAAGGTTTCAGGAATATTTGTTGCAAATGATGACAAAATCCACCAGAACATTAATCTGCAGAAAACAAAATGTCTTTATGTAAAAGTGAAATGCTGCCCTAATGTTGCTAATATAAGATTAACAATGGATCACCTTAATGTCAAATACCAGTTACTTGTGAAGTACATGTTCATTCATGAATAAAATGGTTGCTAGAGTTGACATGACAATGCTTTCAATTCAAGCATTTTTGTGGATGATTTATCAGATGCAGTAGCAATTCACAAGCAATTATACAACTAGAGTTAGAGTGAAATGTATACCAGGTTCTTTTCTATGTAAACTGGTAAACGAACCAAAAAATATATCACTATACCCGTTTTAACATGTGACCTTTCAGGTTGAAGAACACACAAGGAGTACCCCTGTGGGGTAGTTTTAACCTATCCGGCCCTGTGGGAAACTGATGCAATCAGACCGGCTGCCCGTTTTACACTTCAATTTTACTTTCCACTAACTTCAATGGGTAGTGTGTAAAATGGGTGGCTGATCTGATCGTGTTAGTTACCTACCAGATAGGTTAGGTTAAAATTACTCTCTGTCACACTGCTTGTGTCAAGCTGACGGTCTGAGAATTGTTTGGGTCACGGGTTGTGTGTTAAAGTGTCAGTCATTACAGTGTCAGCTGTGGCTCAGTTGGTAGCACACTCGCCTCTGAGTCCCACTCCAGGGACTTGAGCGCATAAAAAGCTAGGTTGACACTCCAGTGCTGAGGGAGTGCTGCACTGTCAGAGGTACCGTCTTTCGGATGAGACGTTAAACCGCGGCCCTGTCTGCGCTCTCAGGTGGATGTAAAAGATCCCATGGCACTATTTCGAAGAAGAGCAGGGGAGTTATCCCCGGTGTCCTGGCCAATATTTATCCCTCAACCAACATAACAAAAACAGATTGGCCTAGAAATTCAGTTGCTAGCGCCTTAAGAGGGCGAGAAGTGGGGTGCGAAGCGGCTAGCGCCCGGGCACGACGCGATCTGCGCCTCTCGCAAAATTCAGTTAAGACTTAGCGCCGGCGCAAAACCTTTGCACGCGCTCAGCTGCGCGCGCAGATCCTGACATCATTTCATGCTGCAACGCCCTTTGTGCGCCCCGAACCGGAAATTCAGTGGCGCCGGCCTATTGTGCGTCTGGCGCCCCCAGCGACTGGTGAAGGGGAACGTTTCCCAGTCGCTGCGGGAGGCGCAAATTAAAGGGGACTCCTCCTGCAGTATAAATGTCAGCCATTTTGCTCCACTCCTTCTTTGTGAGAGACGGATATTTGGAGAGAGACAAAGGGAGAGAGCTTTCTGGTTTGACTCAACGCTCGCTCAGGTACTTGTGGCTTCAGGCCAGAGCTTTGCACTTGCACTTCGCTTTCAGTGCCATAGCATTGACTCGAGACATACAATGGGGGCTGCAATGGGTGCAAACATTGGCTTACTGCATTGCATTCAAAGGGCTCAGAGACGCCGTGAGAGAGTGCCAGTCATGGCCAGACGGAGAAGGGCCAACAGGCGTCAGCACAGGAGGCTTTACCCACCCAGGGTATACCGCCAGCAGATCTCATATCTGAACATGTCTGAGGAACAGTGTGTTCGGAGGCTGCGATTCAGAAGGGAGGTGGTCACTGAGATCTGCCACATGCTTCAGAGAGATCTGCAGCCACAGCTGAGGAGCAGGACGTCTGTCGGTGGCAGTGAAGGTGACGGTGGCTCTCAACTTCTATGCCACCGGCTCCTTCCAATCCGCTACTGGGGACATTTCCAACATCTCCCAGTTTGCGGTACATTGCTGCATCCGCCAGGTGACCAATGCCCTTTTCAGAAGGAGACGTCAGTTCATTTCCTTCTCCATGACCGTTGACAAGCAGCAAGAGCGTGCAATGGGATTTGCAGCATTAGCGGCCTTCCCCATGGTGCAGGGCGCCATTGACTGCACGCATGTGGCTTTGCAGGCACCTCTAGAGAATGCCGAGGATTACCGCAACCGGAAGGGCTACCATTCGCTCAACGTGCAGTTGGTGTGTGACCACAGGCAGCTCATACTAGCTGTCAATGCCCGCTTTCCAGGCAGCAGCCACGATGCCTTCATCCTGCGCCAGACTTCTGTGGCAGACATGTTCGAGGCCCAGCCTCCCCCACAAGGATGGCTTCTCGGGGACTGATATACCTATCAATTCATTCCATGAAAAGCGACGAGTTAAGATAGTAACTATAGGTTTTTATTGGCTAAATAACAGAGCCCACCCTCGTGGGTGATCGGTTCCAACAAGGAAGAATACTAGCCAATCAGTCACCTTTATACCTGGGCAAGCAGGCGGAGCCATGGGCGGAGTCAGCTGAGGTATGCCTAGGTATAACAGCGTGCGTGGCAAGAGGTAACCTTGTGTAGTGATAACAACAGTGTAAACAGTGATAACAACAGTGTAACAATAGTGAACGGTTGTGAACGATAACAGTGGTTTACCACATTCACCCCTTGCTTAAAATTGAGTCCGGCGGGGTGAAGTGTACTACCAGTTCGTGTATGTCAGTCTATCAGGAGGCCTCGTAAGCCTTTCTGATCGGCGTGGCGGCGGTGGTGCAGTATCCGATGTTAGTGCTGGTGTCTGCGTGGTCGACGAAGGCTCCTGGGGTTCCGGCATGCCGCCTACAGGAGCTGGATTTGGGGGAGTGGTGGGGGATAACGGTGGTATCTCAGGGGTGCCCGAGGGTGCGAGGTCTCGCAAGGAGACTGTGTCCTCCCGCCCGTCTGGGTATGCCACATAGGCATACTGGGGGTTGGCGTGCAGGAGGTTCACCCTCTCGACCAGGGGGTCCGTTTTATGGGTCCTCACGTGCTTCCGCAGCAGGACGGGCCCCGGAGAAGTCAGCCATGTTGGTAGCGAGGTTCCCGTAGTCGACTTCCTGGGGAAAACAAACATTTGCTCATGAGGGGTGGCGTTAATGGCAGTACAAAGCAGTGACCGGATGGAATGGAGCGCTGCCGGGAGGACTTCCTGCCAGCGAGAGGTTGGGAGGCCCTTAGACTTTAGGGCTAAGATGACGGCCTTCCAAACTGTCGCGTTCTCTCTTTCCACCTGGCCGTTCCCCCGGGGGTTGTAGCTGGTGGTCCTGCTCGCAGCAATACTTCTCGCGAGCAGGAACTGGCGAAGTTCCTCGCTCATGAAGGATGGGCCCCGGTCGCTATGTATATAGTTCGGGAACCCGAACAAGGCGAAGAGGTCGTTCAGGCATTTGATGACCGTGGTACTGGTCATGTCTGGGCAGGGGATGGCAAAGGGGAACCAGGAGTACTCGTCAATAATGTTGAGGAAGTACACATTACGGTCAGAGGACGGGAGGGGCCCCTTAAAATCGATGCTCAAGCGCTCGAAGGGGCGGGTGGCCTTGATCAGGCTTGCTCTGTCCGGCCTATAGAAATGCGGTTTGCATTCGGCACAGGCTTGGCAGTTCCTGGTCATGGTCCTGACCTCCTCGATGGAGTAGGGCAGGTTGCGGGCCTTAATGAAGTGGTAAAGTCTAGTGACCCCGGGGTGGCAGAGGCCGTTGTGGAGGGTCCGCAGTCTATCAACTTGCGCGTTGGCGCATGTACCTCGTGATAGAGCATCTGGGGGCTCGTTGAGTTTACCAGGCCGGTACAAGATATCGTAATCGTAGGTGGAGAGCTCAATTCTCCACCTCAAGATCTTGTCGTTCTTGATTTTGCCCCTCAGCTTGTTATTAAACATAAAAGCAACCGAACGCTGGTCGGTGAGGAGGGTAAATCGTTTGCCTGCCAGGTAATGCCTCCAGCGTCGTACCGCTTCCACAATCGCCTGGGCCTCCTTCTCGACAGAAGAGTGTCGGATCCCAGGGCCCTGGAGGGTCCTTGAGAAGAAGGCCACAGGTCTCCCCGCCTGGTTAAGGGTTGCAGCTAGGGCGAAGTCGGATGCATTGCTCTCCACTTGGAAAGGGATGGACTCATCCACTGCGTGCATTGTGGCCTTCGCAATGTCTCCTTTTATGAGGGAGAAGGCTGCGCATGCTTCTGCTGTCAGGGGGAAGGAGGTGGACTTCATGAGGGGTCTGGCTTTGTCCGCATAATTGGGCACCCATTGGGCATAGTAGGCGAAGAGCCCCAGGGTCCTCTTCAGTGCCTTTTGACAGTGGGGAAGGGGAAGCTCCATGAGGGGGCGCATTCTTTTGGGGTCGGGGCCGATGACTCCGTTCTCTACTACGCAGCCGAGGATGGCAAGGCGCGAGGTGTTAAACATACATTTCTCCTTATTGTAAGCGAGATTCAGCCGTTGGGCCGTACGGAGGAATTTCTCCAGATTAACATCATGGTCCTGCTGGTCGTGGCCGCAGATGGTGACGTTATCTAGATAAGGAAACGTGGCCTGCAGCGCGTTCTGGTCAACCATCCGGTCCATCTCCCTTTGGAAGACCGAAACCCCGTTGGTGACGCCGAAGGGAACCCTAAGGAAGTGGTAGAGGCGGCCATTCGCCTCGAAGGCGGTATACTGGCGGTCCTCAGGGCGGATAGGGAGTTGGTGATAGGCCGACTTAAGGTCGATGGTGGAGAATACCCGGTACTGTGCAATCTGGTTGACCATATCAGATATGCGGGGAAGGGGATATGCGTCCAGCTGGGTGTACCGGTTTATGGTTTGGCTGTAGTCGATGACCAGGCGGTGTTTATTGCCGGTCTTAACGACTACGACCTGGGCACGCCAGGGGCTGGTGCTCCCCTCGATGATGCCCTCCTTCAGGAGTCGCTGCACCTCAGAGCTAATAAAAGCTCTGTCCCCGGCGCTGTACCGCCCGCTCTTGGTAGCGACGGGTTTACAGTCGCGGGTGAGGTTAGCGAACAAGGAGGGGGGCGGGACTTTGAGAGTGGAGAGGCCGCAGGTGGTACGCGGCGGGCGGTTTAAAAACTGCTGGTTGTAGACTGTGAGTGGGGGGAGGGATCCACCGTATGCCAAAGTGACACTTTGAAGGTGGCATTGGAAATCCAGCCCTAGTAGGACGGCAGCGCAGAGCTGGGGCAGGACGAGAAGTTTAAAGTTTTTATATTCCGTGCCCCTAACCGACAGGGTCACCACACAGTAGCCGCTGACGTCTGTTGAATGGGACTTCGACGCCATCGAGATCTCTCCGTGCTCCCGCTGTCCAACAGGCAGGTCGTGGCGTGGCCGTTTACTTCGATGTCCATCATGGACCTGGACAGATGATGCGGGAGAGCTTGGTCAAGCGTGACGGAGGCCAGTGTATGGCTGAGTGAGCTGCTGTAGTCGGCAGGTGAGGCGGTGGTCGGGTCTGGAGACAAAATGGCAGCCGAGTGCGGCGAACAAAATAGCGGCGCCCATGACGCGGACCCCCACGAGGTCGAAGTTGGACAAAATGGCGGAGAAGATGGCCGCCCCCACGACTCACATGAGGCACTGCTGGCGTCTGTGGCCTTGATCAAAGATGGCCGCCCCCACGACTCACATGAGGCACTGCTGGCGTCTGTGGCCTTGATCAAAGATGGCCGCCCCCACGACTCACATGAGGCACTGCTGGCGTCTGTGGCTTTCCCCCTGCAGGCGTTTGCGAAGTGGCCTTTTTTTCCGCATCCGGAGCAGGTCGTGTTCCTTGCAGGGCAGCGCGCCCTTTGATATCTCGCCTGGCCACAGAAATAGCAGCTGGCGGCCCGATCGCGGGGCTCCGCTGCCGCAGCAGGTCCCGAGGGTGGCGGTCCCGATCGATTCCGGGACACCGACGCCATAGTAGGTCCCAGGGGCGGCGGTGCGAGGGGTATTGCGGCCGAAGTCGGGCCCGAGTCCCAGGGTCGCGCAGCACTGTACCCGGAGTACGCCTCGAGGTCCCAATGGGCCACTTCCAGGGAGCGAGCGAGGGCTGCAGCTGCTTTCAAGCCGAGGTCCTTTGATTCGAGCAGTCTTTGCCGTGAGTAGTCGGACCGAAGGCCTTTCACGAAGGCATCACGGATATTTCCTTCAGCATGTTGTGCAGCTGATACAGCTTTAAAGTCACAGTCTCTGCCGAGTGTTTGTAGCGCCCGTAAAAATTCATCTACAGACTCTCCTGGCTGTTGCGAGCGGGATCTTAGGAGATGTCTGGCATACATTGAATTTACTGGGCTCCGGTACTGCTCTTTTAGCAGGTCGAGGGCCTCCTCGTATGTAGCAAGGTCCCGGATGAGTGCAAATACTTTAGGGCTCACCTGGGCGGTCAGAACTCTTAGTTTGTCGGCTTCCGATGGCACGCCGGAGGCTACCAGGTAGGATTCAAAGCAGCTCAGCCAGTGATCGAAGTCGAGGGCTGAATTCGCTGCCTGTGGATTTAGATCCAGGTACGGCGGTCGGAGGGCTCGCAGCCAAGTCGGCTGCTGGGGCTGTTGTAGCTGGCCGTTTGGCTGGTCGTTTGGCTGCTCCAGTCCATTCATTTCAAAATTTAGCCAATAAAATTGATATACCTATCAATTCATTCCATGAAAAGCGACGAGTTAAGATAGTAACTATAGGTTTTTATTGGCTAAATAACAGAGCCCACCCTCGTGGGTGATCGGTTCCAACAAGGAAAAATACTAGCCAATCAGTCACCTTTATACCTGGGCAAGCAGGCGGAGCCATGGGCGGAGTCAGCTGAGGTATGCCTAGGTATAACAGCGTGCGTGGCAAGAGGTAACCTTGTGTAGTGATAACAACAGTGTAACAATAGTGAACGGTTGTGAACGATAACAGTGGTTTACCACAGGGACAAAGGCTATCCTTTGTGCACCTGGCTGATGACCCCGCTCCGTGCGCCCAGCACCCCTGCTGAAGAGCGATACAATGACAGCCATCAAGCTACCAGGAACATCATTGAGCACACAATCGGCGTGATGAAGCAACGGTTCCGCTGTCTGGATCGTTCCGGGGGAGCCCTACAGTACTCGCCTGAGCGAGTCTCCCATTTCGTTGTCGTGTGCTGCATGCTGCACAACCTGGCTATCCGCAGGACACTGCCAGCAGGCAGACATTGGAGGGCCACCAGAGGAGGAGGAGCACCAAGCCGGGAGGGAGGCACAAAGTGCAAGGGCCCTCCGTCGGCAGCTTATTGCAAATCGGTTCTAGGCCCCCTCTCGGCATAGCTTGTGCCAATGAAAGAAGATGAATGTAGCCGCGTCGCAAGCCCTCAGCCGATCAAGGCAACAAATACTTCCAAAAGCAAACATGCACAGTGTGATTAAAGAACATTTTTTACTCTGATAACTCTCTGCCCTTCCCGCATGACAAACTAATTCAGAGAAACCCCCCCCAAAAATAACATAACAGTCTCGGCCTTGATATAAAAAACAAACACCAGTCTCGGCCTTTAAATAGAAAACACAAACACCAGTCTCGGCCTTTATATAAAAAACAACACCTTTGGCCACACCTTCTACTTTTTCCCCTGCGAGGGTGATCCGTCTCGCTTCCGTGACTGGCCCCTACCCGCTCTGCAGCTCCTCCTTAATGGGACCCCAGTGGCTGCAGCAAGGCTGGGGGAAGGCTGCTGAGGGTCAGTTGGTGAGACAGCAGATGCCCTTGGGGGTCGGCCTGGACCAGCTCTGGGCCTGGAGGGGCCGGCTGCTGACTGCTCCAACTCTGCTTGGGCGGCAGCAGTCTGTCCGACGGGTGGTGGTAGCTGCAGTGGAGGAGTGACAGTGTTGGCTGCAGGAATGCTGCCAACCTGACAGAGCACAAGCACTCCCTGGTCGGCTGATACAATGGCACTCGCACGGGCCAGCACTGCAGCATGCGCAGCAATCTGCTGAAGCACAGACTGCTGGGCTGCTGCAGCGCGGCGAGTGCCCTGGCGATGCCTGGCCGATCCAGTGAGGGTGGCCCTGGTCTGTGTCTGGATGACACCAGCCAGTGAATGCACGGCACGACTGAGCACTTGGCTGGAGGCCGCCTGTGCTGCCGCGAAGTCCTGCTGACTCCTAGCCTGTGCTGCACTGAATTCTTGCAGACTCCTGGCCTGTGCTGCCCCGAATTCCTGCACACTCCTTGCCAGTGACTCTATGGAGTCAGGCATCCTTGCCACGCAGCCATGAGCTCAGTGTGCCTGCGCTCAGCCTGGGCGCTCATTTCCACAAGGAGCCGCACCTCCTCTGCGCTCACCGTAGCAGGACTGGAGGCCACACTCTCCCTCCGGGGAGAAGGCCGCCGAGCTTCCCTACCCCTCCCGCATTGCTGCAGCCCGCTGGTCCCCGGAGCTTCACTCTCCTCCGACCCTTCCCCCCTGCTCCCCTCCAGGGAAGACGTGTCCCCATCATGGCCATGGGCTGCCTCGGCTGAGGGTGTCCCTGATGGGCCGGCTTCCTCTTCCTCCTCCTCTATCTCTGACTTGGAGACAGTGCCTGCTTGAGGGGCCGCCTCCTCACCTGGCGAGTCACCATCTGAAAGCAGGGAGGCACAAGAGTTGCTTTAGAGTGAGGACGGGGCGGCAGCGAGGGAGGCATGAGTGCTGCTATGCACTGCATTGGTTCGATGGTGGCAAAGAATGCTGGTGTGAGGCGCAAGTGGAAAGAGAGAGGTCAAAAAGGTGATGACCTTACCATTGGTGCCCAGAACAGGGTCGACCTTACCAGTGGTGACGGGGCCAATCAGCCGGCCTCCCATGATCTGCTCCACTCGCTCTTCTAGGCCTCCCCCGGTCTGTCGCTGCTGTCTCCGGTTATGAGCCAGCTTGCCCTGCAAGAGAAAGGACGGCCTCGAAGTACAGTGTGAAGCCCTCATCTCGCCTGCACAGCCTCCCATGGTGGAATAGCCCTGACAGTGTGAAGCCCTCATCTCGCCTGCACAGCCTCCCATGGTGGAATAGCCCTGACAGTGTGAAGCCCTCATCTCACCTGCACAGCCTCCCATGGTGGAATAGCCCTGACAGTGTGAAGCCCTCATCTCGCCTGCACAGCCTCCCATGGTGGAATAGCCCTGACAGCGTGAAGCCCTCATCTCACCTGCACAGCCTCCCATGGTGGAATAGCCCTGACAGTGTGAAGCCCTCATCTTGCCTGCACAGCCTCCCATGGTGGAATAGCACTGACAGTGTATAAACTCCTGAATGTGCAAGTGCTTTTCATGACAGTCCCATAGCTGCTGGATGAGAGCTGGGCTTTAGGGCTTTCAGGTCCCTTTGGCCATCAACTGAGGTGCACATGCAGGAATGAGGAGGATATTGGAAAGGGTACTCACCCTGACAACCCGAGTGAGGTCGTTGAATTTTTTACGGCACTGGAGGGGATTCCTGGCAACCACGCTGTTGGAGGTGACCCTCTTGGCCACTTCCCGCCAGGCTTTACGATATTCGAAGGGCAGCGGCCTCCTGCCACCTTCAGGGTACAGAACATGGCGCCTGCGCTCCACTGCGCCAACCAGCACCCTCCGGTCACCCTCGCCGAAGCGCTGCGCTCTCTCCCTTGGCTTCTCCATTGTCCTGGGCGTGGAGCAGTGGAAATAGCACTGTTCAGGCCTTCCCTCAGGGCTGCAGTGAGCAGGGCGTGGCTGCCAAACAATTCCACCCTCCCCCTTTAAGTGCTGACCGGTGCCTGACTGCCTTCAATCAGCAACTCGCCGCACCTGCGCTGCGCCTGCCCTCGGTGGTAGCGCCCCGGGTCGCCGGGTTAGCGCCTTATGATACTCGTGCATCGCCTGCTTTAGCGCAGCTCCAACCTCTTGGGGCGATGCAACTGAATATCGGCGAATTGGTGCTAAGTTGCGCCGGGCGCAAAATTTAGCGAACGCCCAGCCGTAGCGCCCTAAACATGGCTATACTGAATTTCTAGGCCATTATCTGGTCATCTGTGTACAATTTTGGTCTCCTTATCTAAGGAAGGGTATACTTTTTTAAAATTCATTGATGGGATGTGGGCGTCGCTGGCTAGGCCTGCATTTAGTGACCATCCCTAATTGCCCTTGAGAAGATGCTGGTGAGCCACCTTCTTGAACCGCTGCAGTCCATATGGTGTAGGTACACCCACAATGCTGTTAGGAAGGGAGTTCCAGGAATTTGGCCCAACGACAGTGAAGGAACGGCGATACAGGTCCAAGTCAGGATGGTGTGTGGCTTGGAGGGGAACTTGTAGGTGGTGATGTTCCCATGTGTCTGCTGCCCTTGTCCTTCCATGCGTCTGCTGCCCTTGTCCTTCTAAGTGGTAGAGGTCGCGGGTTTGGAAGGTGCTGTTGAAGGAGCTTTGGCGAGTTGCTGCAGTGCATCTTGTAGCTGCAGCCACAGTGCGCCGGTGGTGGAGGGAGTGAATGTTGAAGGTGGTGGATGGAGTGCCAGTCAAGCCGGCTGCTTTATCCTGAATGGTGTCGAGCTTCTTGAGTGTTGTTGGAGCTGCACTCATCCAGGCAAGTGGAGAGTATTCCATCACACTCCTGACTTGTGCCTTGTAGATGGTGGAAAGGCTTTGGGGAGTCAGGAGGTGAGACACTCGCCGCAGAATTCCCAGCCTCTTGCCTGCCCTCGTAGCCACAGTATTTATATGGCTGGTCCAGTTCAGTTTCTGATCAATGGTAACCCCCAGGATGTTGATAGTGGGGGATTCAGCGATGGTAATGCCGTTGAATGTCAAGGGGAGATGGTTAGAGTCTCGCTTGTTGGAGATGGTCATTGCCTGGCACTTGTGTGGTGCAAATGTTACTTGCCACTTGTCAGCCCAAGTCTGAATGTTGTCCAAGTTTTGCTGCATATGGACACGGACTGCGTCAGTATCTGACAAGACTCGAATGGTGCTGAACAGTGTGCAATCATCAGCGAAGATCCCCACTTCTGACCTTATGATGGAGGGAAGGTCATTGATGAAACAGCTGAAGATGGTTGGGCCTAGGACACTGCCCTGAGGAACTCCTGCAGTGATGTGATGTGATGTGATTGAGATGAATGACCTCCAACAACCACAGCCAACTTCCTTTGTGCTAGGTATGATTCCAACCAATGGAGAGTTTTTCCCTTGATTCCCATTGACTTCAGTTTTGCTAGGGCTCCTTGATGCCACACTCGATCAAATGCTGCCTTGATGTCAAGGGCAGTCACTCTCACCTCATCCCTTGAATTCAGCTCTTTTGTCCATGTTTGGACCAAGGCTGTAATGATGTCAGGAGCTGAGTGGCCCTGGCGGAACCCAAACTGGGCGTCAGTTAGCAGGTTATTGCTGAGTAAGTGCCGCTTGATAGCACTGTCGACGACACCTTCCATCACTTTGCTGATGATTGAGAGTAGACTGATGGGACGGTAATTGGCCGGGTCGGATTTGTCCTGCTTTTTGTAGACCGGACATATTTGGGCAATTTTCCACATTGCCGGGTAGATGCCAGTGTTGTAGCTGTACTGGAACAGCTTGGCTAGGGGCGCAGCTAGTTCTGGAGCACAAGTCTTCAGTACTATTGCCGGAATGTTGTCAGGGCCCATAGCCTTTGCAGTATCCAGTGTGTTCAGCCGTTTCTTGACATCTTGCCATAGAGTGAGTGCAACGAAGGTTCACGAGATTGATTCCTGGGATGGCGGGACTGTCATATGAGAAGAGATCGAGTAAACTAGGCCTGTACTCTCTTGAATTCAGAAGAATGAGAGGGGCTCTCATTGAAGCATACAAAATTATTACAGGACTTGATAGGGTGGATGCTGGGTAATGTTTCCCTTGGTTGGGGAGTCTAGAACCAGGGGCCAAAGCCTCAGAATAAAGGGTAGGCCATTCAGGACTGAGATGAGAAGAAATTTCTTCACACAGAGGGTGGTGAATCTTTGGAATTCTCTACCCCAGAGGGCTGTGGAGGCTCAGTCATTGGGTATATTCAAAACAGAAGTCGATAGATTTCTGACTAATAAGGGCATCAAGGGATATGGCGATAAGGCCGGTGAATGGAATTGAGGCAGAAGATCAGCCATGATCTCATTGAATGGCGGAGCAGGCTCAAAGGGCCGAATGGCCTACTCCTGCTCCTATTTCTTATGTTCTTATCACATTGCTGTTTGTGGGACCTTGCTGTGCACAAATTGGCTGCGTTTCCCACATTCCAACAGTGACTCCACTTCAAAAGTACTTCATTAGCTGTAAAGTGCTTGGAGACGTCCGGTGGTTGTGAAAGGCACTATATAAATGCAAGTCTTCCTTTTTTTCTTTTAAATTATCGAGATAGCTATTTAAACGTGACAGTGTTATCATTATAATACAGCAATATATCACGATTGGCACAAGGTAAACTGATATTGCAAGATACTTGATCTCACAGATCTGATATTTGTAAAGCTATTTGCTGACTACAAAACTAGTTTAAGATAGAATTAATTTTGTTCTTCCCTCCTGAACATTGCAGCAGGAGTCAGTTGGCAGACCCATAGCTAATGATTATTGGTTCAGATCTTGGCCATTGGAGTCTCGAAAGTGAAGAAAACCATGCTGCTGCACCAATTCTCAGGAAGAACTACAAAATCATCAGCTATTTACATTATTATACTTATTTTTGCTCTATCTCCCACAGTGCACTTGCAGTTTTTGCTTAGGATCCAAGGGATTAGATTTTGTTCCGGGCCCAGACTTGGCGTTGCGTGAGCCCGAACTGAGAGGCCTGTAAAATCGGTGGATATTGGTCCTCTGGTCTCATCAGCATCCAGCTGGTCGCGCCTCCACAGGCAGCTCGCCGGCGCAAAGAGATCAGTGTTGGGCTGCCTGACACCAGCCCTGCTCATCGCCGACTAATTTGTGGATGGAGTCCTTAAACGAGCATTGGGTTCCAGTTTACAAAATCAAAGGGGCCTAATGCTTGTTTTAAGTGTCCACCCAGGATGCCTAAAAGAAGGGCTCCACAAATTTAGCAGTGAGACCAACGCCTGCGCAGATTGGAGGCCGCCTGAACCATCACACGATTGGTATGTTTTACACCCGAAAAACTGATGCAACGCATACCAATTTCTACCCCCAAGTATTTTGTCACTCCTCCCTCCCCAAAACGACTTTCTCAGTTATTGATATGATAACAGAAGATTTTTTTCTTCTCCCTTGTTTCACTGGAGTTCTTCCTGAAATTTATTGATGCAGCAGTGCAGCACAAAGTTTTTCTCTACCATTCAAGTCTCCAGTGGCCCAGGCCTTGAACAAGTCCATATTTGACTGACTTTGACATCAAAGTGTTTTGTAAATTTGTCTTCTGGCCCTGGCACTAATGAGTCCCCCCTATTACAACACAAAAAAATACCTCACCCCCAAGAAAAACCTTTCGCTTAGAATTTTTAATTAATGGCTTTAACTGTCGAACAAAGTATCATAGTTGACCCAAATTTTAAACATTTCTGTTCCTCTGTATAAAGGCAAAATTAAGAATTCAGAAACATGAAACCAATCAGATCCCTGAAACAGCATTCTTACAAATTGCTGCTTTAAAAAAAATTGTTTTGGCAGGCTTGTTGGTTTCCTATCCACCCAAAATAAATTTATAACATAATACACAAAAAACTCCAATTCTGGGGGGGAAAAAAATCTCAATATAACGAAAAACGCCCCTGTTCCATCTTAAGGTACCTTTTTTTACACACAGGTTTGCCGCCTTCTCGGGCTTTGGGCTTGCCGTCTGTTCTTTTGCCAGAGCTTGGATCCTTGTAGCTGGGCATTTCTGCACCAACTCGAGGAGCTTGGCGCCTGTGGCAATTAGCTGCCATTTTTAAGCTAGATAAAAACATTTAAAATAACTTTAATTATTCATTGATAAAAGGATTGGCTGCTTAAAGTGGACAGCCTTCAACCTCATTGCAGCCCCATTATTTCAAAACTCAAGGTCAGTGATCGTGTTATTCACGAGTATTTTCTGTAAATGTACCTTTTTTTCTAACCCTAAGTGCCTGCCAGCCTGATCTATCCCTGCATGCTTTCTGCCCTGGCCAACCCAACCCATATTTCTGCTGTGTAACGTGCGGGGGACTTGATTCTAAAAATGGATTCTGTCATCATCTGAGAGTTAACTGCAATTGACACATCAACTCCAGCTGTTTTGTTCCAAAGGAAAGCTTTCCTTTTTATTTGCTTTGTGCTGTCCTCCCTGAATTATAATTTTAAACTCTGCAGATTTTAACACACACATTGTATATGCTCATAATTTTCTCTCAATCTTCCAGCACTGCCAACTTTTAGTTCAAAGTTGTCCAGTGCTGGGACATGGTGGCTAAACATGACTCTTAAGTATAAATCCCTCAGATTAGCCTGTTGGTTCACTAAGCAGTCAGAATATTGTCTGTCTCTAAAATGCATTGATTTTCTCAAGTTCTTGTTAAAAGTTGAAAAGTGCTAGGCCCAGATGATATGCATCCCTAAGTAGCAAAGGCTCTAGCTTTAATTTTCCAAAAACCTTTGGCAATGGAAACTGTGCTAAATAACTGCAGGATGGCAAATGTTAGGCCTCGTTCACCTGTACATTTTTCCCTCCCATTTTCTTTAAATGTTGATTTATTTAACTTAGATTTTCAGGATATGGCCCTGTTTTAGGGGGGTCAGCTTTCGATGTTGCTGCATTTCTGAGCCTCCCATTCTTCACCTGGATGTTTTGTTGGTCACTCCACAGCCCTCCTGATATTCCTGAGGGTTCCATGAGTGCCTCTCCAGCCCAATGTCCGCGTAGAATTTTTTTTTTGTGGTGCAAATGTGTCTATTTTGATACAACAACTTGCATTTAGATAGAGCCTTTAACAGTAGAACGCCCCATGGTGCTTCACATGAGCGAAATCAGACAAAATTTGACACCTGAAGGCATGGCCAACAATGGTGGAGCGAAGAAAATTGGGGATGTGCAAGAGGCCAGAATTGGAGGAGCTGGGCTTGTTATTATGGTATCATTCTTATGAACTCGTTGGGCTGTCATGTGTGAACCATAGGACTGGAATATAATTGTGGTCAAGAAAGTGAGAGCTTCAGGTATAATTGCATGCAAGCAAACCAAGGAAAATGCAAGGCACAATGACAGCAGCTTCTACAGGCTGACCGTGAATGGAGGCGGCGGCAGGCGGAAAGACTGAGTGCTAAATGTCAACAAGGGGGTGAGTCCAACTCAATGAGACTGAGGCTCAGTGCACACTCACCTGAACTGTCCAGAGTCTTCACCATTGCAATAGTGCTCTATAACCACATGCTGCAGTGTAATTAATGACAAAAAATGAAGTATTTTATGTATGGGTTATTTTTTCTTCATTCTCATTTAGATTAAACAGTTTTTTTTTACATACCACACATGGCCGCTCCATTGGCAGCCGTCTGGGCCCTGAAATTCCCTCTCTAAACCTCTCTACCTCTCCTCCTTTAACACGCTTCTTAAAACCTATCTCCTTGACCAAGCTTTTGGTCACCTGTCCTAATATCTCCTTATGCGGCTCAGTGTCAAATTCTGACTGATAATACTCCCGTGAAGTGCCTTGGGACGTTTTACTATGTTAAAGGCGCTATATAAATGGACAGAGCAGTGAAAAATGATCTCCCAAGTACCTGTTAAAAATCACAATACCATATAAAAGGAATCTGTCATTCCGTTACCATAAACCAGTTGCCCTGATGATGCATTGTGGATATACCTATAGCGCACATTTCTTCTTGTGTACACTTACTTCCTGTAATGTAAAATGTTTACTGTCACACTTTCGATGCTACGCTTTGTTGATTGTCTCAAAGTGAAACAGCACACCTTGGGGTGGGGGACAGGAAAGACGTATTTCCCATTATTTGTTCCATATCAACACTGGGTGCTACAATCATCGGGAGTTCCTGGGGCACAGCATTGTTATGGGATGGTGTAGTGTCCGTGTGTTGATAGAGACACTGAAGACAGGAGTTGGTTCATAGGTGTTTACTAAGCAAAGTCTGGGGGGGTACTAATGGATATAACACAATATACAGGCTTATATAGCCCGAGTGGCCATTACCGGCATTACAGCACACCTGGGGCTCTTAAAGGCACATACACTACAATTCCTCCCCTTTTAGCTAACCAGTACATCATATTTTAAGTAATTATTAATTACATGTTATAAGAAAAATAATATACATATTGCTGTAGTTAATTAATTATAAGTCAGTCTCTCAGGAAGCTTCCTGACTCGGTCCGGATAACGCCTCGGTGGTGTAGTAGTTTCTGGTGGTGTAGTAGGTTCTTTTGGCAAGGCTGATTCGGCTTGAATGCCAGTGTCGGGTTCATCAGGTTTCAGTATCACCGGATCGGAGGTAGATATGGGTATCTCTACTTCATCGTTAGGCGTATAGAGTTGTGGTGTAGGTTGTCCCTTTTCGGATGACTTTATGATTTGGTCAGCATGGCGCCTTATTATGCTTTCTCCGATGTCCACGGTATACATCAGTGGTCCTAGTCGTGTGCAGATAGTTCCAGGCTGCCATTTCTCGGTACGGTAGTCCCGGACCAAAACTTGTTGACCTATCTGGAAGGTTCTAGTTGGCCTTTCATTCATGCCTTGAAACTGCCGGTTCTCCACGTCCCTTCTGATGTTGGGCTTGACCAAATCCAGCCGGCATCTTAGGTTTCTATTGAAGAACATCATGGCGGGAGTTTGGTTGGTAACCATATGTGTTGCATTCCTGTATGCGAACAAGAAGTTATCCACCTTGTGCTGAAGTTTTATGTCTTCATTACCCATGGCCTTTATGGCCTTCTTGAAGGTCTGGACAAACCTTCCAGCCAATCCATTGGTGGCGGGATGGTATGGGGGCGGACGTGTAGTGCTTAACCCCATTGTTTTTTAAGAACTTCCTGAATTCTTCGGACACAAATTGCAGTCCATTATCAGAACAGATCTGTTCCGGCAGCCCATTCCTGGCAAATATGGTCCTTAATACTGTGATGGTTTTTTCCGTGGTGGTGGAGGACATCTTTATTACCTCCGGCCACTTGGAGTGTGCATCAACCGCGATTAAGAACATTGAGTCCATAAATGGACCAGCAAAGTCGATGTGTACCCTTTGCCAGGGAGATGAGGGCCACTCCCATGGATGTAGAGGGGCTTGTGGTGGAGCGTTTTGGACCTTCTGGCATCCTAGGCAGCTCTTGGTCATTTCTTCGATGTCTCCATCGATACCTGGCCACCATACAAACGCCCTGGCTAGGTTCTTCATTTTCACTCCACCCAGATGCCCCTCGTGAAGCTCCTTTAGCACTTTATCCTGGAGTTTGGGTGGAATCACCACTCTGGATCCACACATCAAGGTTCCTCGGCACACTGACAGCTGTTCCCTTCTTTGCGAGAATGCTGGCAACAGTGGTTCGCCATGTGCTGGCCATCCCTTCACTGTTAAATCGTAGACCCGTGAGAGAGTCGGGTCATTTCTTGTCTCCCTTTCAATGGCAGGATTTGTTACTGGTAGACATTCCACTATGGTAGAGTGGAACATCTCCACTGGGTCTACTGTAGGTGCCTCTTCTACCGTTGGCAACGGTAGACGCGATAAACCGTCAGCATTCCCATGCTGTTTTGATCCTTTGTATTCTATGTTGTATTGGTGTGCCCCTAGAAAAAGGGACCACCTCTGTAGCCTTTGCGCTGTCATAATGGGAACTCCCTTTTTAGGGTTGAATATGGAGATGAGGGGTTGATGGTCAGTCAACAAGGTAAATTTTTGTCCGTGTAGGTAATGGTTGAATTTCTTCACTCCCCATACCAGGCTGAGTGCTTCCCTGTCGATTTGGGCATAGTTACGCTCAGCTGAGTTCAATGAGCGTGACGCAAAAGCTATCGGCCATTCCGAGCCATCAGGGAATTTATGCGATAATACTGCTCCTATGCCGTAAGGGGATGCATCGCACGCCAGTCTGATTGGCAGTGATGGGTTGTAATGAGCCAAAACTTCTTCGGATGTGATTAAGTCTTTGCATTTATGGAAGGCACGTTTACAGTCTTCGTTCCATTTCCAAATTACTCCTGTTTGTAGTAGTTCATTAAGAGGGTGCAGAAGAGTTGATAAATTCGGTAAAAATTTATGATAGTAATTTATTAATCCCAGGAACGACCTTAATTGTGAAACATTTTCAGGTGCTGGGGCTTTTATGACCGCTTCAATTTTTTCAGGTGACTTATGCAACCCTTCCTTATTTATTATGTGGCCACAATATGATATTTGATTTCGGAAAAATTCGCACTTGGGGCGATTTGCTGGTAGGCCCTGTTCTCTCAGCCTAGTGAGCACCTGCTCCAAATTGGCAAGGTGCTCGTTGTCGTTTTCTCCTGTTACAAGGATGTCGTCTAGGTAGCATTGAGTACCCGGAATCCCTTGGAGGACTTGCTCCATAGCTCTTTGCCAGATAGCTGGAGCGGATGCTACTCCGACAACTAGTCGATTGTACTGGTACAGACCTTTGTGTGTATTTATCATGAGATACTTTTTAGAGGCCTCTTCAACCTCCATCTGTAGATATGCCTGTGCCAAGTCAATTTTGGTGAAACGTTTCCCTCCGGATAGTGAGGCGAAAATATCTTCTATCCTCGGAAGAGGATACTGTACCGTGTGAAGGACTGGGTTTACCGTCACCTTGAAGTCTCCACAGATGCGAATTTTTCTCTGTTCTTCAGATTTATCATTATTCAATGCTTTCTTCATGACTGGAACGATGGGTGTTGCCCACTCGCTCCAATCTATTTTGGATAATACGCCTGCATTTTCCAAATTCTCCAGCTCTGCCTCGACTGCTGGACAAATTGCGTATGGCACCGGTCTTGCTTTAAAAAACTTGGGAATTGCTGCATCTTCCACTTTTATTGAGGCGGTGATGCCTTTCAAGGTTCCTAGTTTCTCTTGAAACACTTCTTTGGTGTTGGCCAAGATGTCTTTTAATCGTTCAGGTATGATGTCATCATCGTTTTTTTTCTTACTGGTCACAGTCAGTGCCTGAATGGAGTGCCAGTCTAAACGTATTTTCCTGATCCATTCACGTCCTAACAGCGGTGGGCCACCATCTTGTAGAATGTATAAATACAACTTTTGTATTTCCTTGCCGTTGTATACAACAGGCACCCTTATTTTTCCTTTGGGGTATACTTTCTGCCCCGTATATGTTTTTAAGATAATGGATGTGTCTTTTAAAGGTATATGCGGAAATAGCCTCTCGTAATCCCGTCGATTTATTACGGTCAGAGCTGATCCTGTATCTAGCTCCATTTTAACTGGAGACCCTGCTATCGTGAGGATAACCCAAATGGTCTGGTAATCATCTTTGGCAAGTACATTATGTAATTTGAGAGAGCTTAGTCTCTTGTTTTCGGAGTCGCTATCGCTTTTCTGGTCTTCGGAGCTACTGTCCGTCATCATTTGTACCTTTCTGTACTTTTCTTTATTGATTTTTTTTTCCTGTCTGTGGATTTATTTTGTCCAGATCGGCATACCCATGCAATGTGTCCAATCTTTCCGCATTGCCTGCATGATTTGTCCTTGAACCAGCAGTCCCTCTGGTTATGGGTGGATCTGCCGCAGCGATAACATCTTTCGAAACCCTGTGTCATTTCATGGGTGCCGAAGTCCTGTGTCTTTTGTTGTATCTCTGCAGCTCCTCTTGCGGCTGCTTCGTATGATACAGCCATACTGAAAGCCTTGTCCAGTGTTAAATCTTTTTCAGAAAGCAGCCTTTTTTGTGTTCCTTCACTTAAGAGACTGCAGACGAATTTGTCTCGAAGATAATCTGCTAGTCCTGCCCCGAATTGGCAGTATTTTGATAGCTTTCTTAATTCGGTGAGGTAATCAGCGTTACTTTCATTCTTGTGTTGATTTCTCTTGAAGAATTTGAATCGTTCCGCTATCGGCAGCGGTGTTGGGTTTAAGTGCTCCTGCAGGGTATCAACAATTTCTTTAAAATCCTTGTCCTTTGGTTTGGCTGGAGTGATTAAATTTCGTAACAGCCCGTATGCCTTTGCGCCCATTAGATTCAGCAGTACTGAAGCTTTTTTTTCATTTTCTATTCCATTTGCAGTGCAATATACCTCTACTCTTTCCACATATGTGGTCCAATCCTCTATTTCGCTATCAAAAGCATCAATATTACCAGACTTAGGCATCTTAGAAAAGATATGGTGCTTCCCGCGCTTTCCCGCCGCTGCTGCCGATGACAACGCTGTTTCCCGCGGTTTTCATTCTTTTTTTAATTTTTTAAAATTTATTTATTTCCATTCGGAGACTCGTTCCCGCCGGACTTTCTCTCTAGGTCTGAACGCCGACCTGCTTGCAGCGCCGGCCGTCTCCCGAGTGCTCCCTCCCCGTCTGTCACTGCTTGCCTCCGATTTCGCTGCTTGTCCCAGCTGTAGAGCCGGCCGCTGGAGCCCCAGCCTGATGCCCAGGAAGGATTAGCGCAGTACCTGCCACCAGCTTGGCCAGCTGGTGAAACCACAGCTTCTTTCACTTTCTTGAGTCTTCTGGACGCCCGAGGAATCGATGTCCTTGAGGTGCTGCCGAATTGCAGGTAAGTCCGTTTCCACTTCGTCGCCACTGTAGTGTCCGTGTGTTGATAGAGACACTGAAGACAGGAGTTGGTTCATAGGTGTTTGCTAAGCAAAGCCTGGGGGGGTACTAACGGATATAACACAATATACAGGCTTATATAGCCCGAGTGGTCATTACCGGCATTACAGCACACATGGGGCTCTTAAAGGCACATACACTACAGATGGGTGGTGGTTTAAATATTAAATTCTCCCAAGGGAGTGCAATTGATCGTGGGGTAATCAATTGCACTCCCCCAGCCTTGTGATTTTTATACAAAATTTGAGGTTCTTTTCAGCTGCCCTGGAGGCAGGTGGCTGGTATCAGCTGCAGCTGGTGCCCAAGGCCTGCTGCCGAGATTTTCCTCTCCCAACCCCCTCCCCTATCTCATGGAGTTGGACTCCCCACGGAGATGGGATTCCTAAAATATTTAAATGACCGTGACTCTGGGAAATCATCAGGAGAGGACCACTTAAGCAGGAGGAAGCCTTATCTTGCTGAACTTCTACTTGGGAAGAAAATATGTCCCGTGAAATATATGCCCAAGCTTTTTGAAGAAGCTGAGACCTTCAAGTAAAAACGTCAATGAAGATAATAAAATATGCAAAAGACAAAAAGACAATTTGATGGATAAATGTAATCATGTTATAGTGAAACATGGAAGATCTATCTTTTTAATCTGAGTTCCATACCTTTTCTCCATGGAGTAATTCCATAGTGCTCTTTCTTCAAATGGTGTATTTTAGCTTGAAGGCAGATCCTGCAGTCTGAAAACTGTAATTATTTGATTTTTCTTTGTTTAAAACAATGTTGGCCACACAGAAATTTCAGTTGCTGAGAAAAAAATTGCGGTCAAATTTTTTTTCAAAAAGCATTTTGAATGACTCGACTGGTTCACTTTTACATTTTTATCAGTAGTTTCTGCTGACTGCTCATACAGGTTTGGTTGTTTACAGAAGTCCTTAGTAGTTTCTCAGTGGCAGTTTTCTAGCTTTGTCCTCGCTTTTAATTGACGTGTTCCCTACTTTAAGCTATATGTGTAATTTGTATAGTCTGCCATTTGTTTTTCTCTCTCTTTCTCACCCACACACACACACACACAGCCTCTTAGTTTTTAAAAAGTAAACAGTTAAATAAATTTTACCTGAATAAAGCTTTTGACATTTGTCCTATAGCTTTTCTTCAAATACCTTTGAATTAAAAAAGAACCCAATTGATGGAGCGAAATTAATACTGCCATTTCGATAGCTTAATCTGTGAAATTATGCATAATTCCATATGCTCAGACTGCAGGCCCTGCCTTCAAGCTAATAGGCACCATTTGAAGAAAGAGCACCATAGAATTACTCCATGGAGTAAAGGCAGGGAACTGAGATTAAAAAGATAATCTTCCATGGCTATCAAAATGGCAGGACAGGCTCAATGGGATGAATGACCTACTCCTAATTCCTATACCAACCTGTCACTCAGCATCCTGGACCGGAGGTCAACCTTTCAGCAGGCACATATTACCTGGACGCTGGTTAAGTGATCACCTGCTCATATGTCCAGAGTTTGATACCTACCTTGATTGGGTTTCTGAAAGTTGCTATGGAAACTCGTCACTTCCACCTGGTGGGACCGTCATTTGATGGGCAATGGTGTGTGGCTACGGCTGTAAATTTTGTACAACTGTTCACCTGTTGTTACCCCCTTTCGGCAATTGAACAATTATAGGTTTACCTCTTCTTAAGGGCTATGCGCATCACTAGTACATGTAGAACCATAGAAATTTACGGTACAGAAGGAGGCGATTCAGCCCATCTCGTCTGTGTTGGCCGAAAAAGAGCCATCCAGCCCAATCCCATTTTCCAGCTTTTGGTCCTGAGCCCTGTAGGTTACGGGACTTCAAGTACATATCCAAGTACAGTACTTTTTAAATATGATGAGGGTTTCTGCCTCTATCACCCTTTCAGGCAGTGAGTTGCAGACCCCCACCACCCTCTGGGTGGTAAGTTATCCTCAACTCCCCTCTAATCCTTATACCAATTACTTTTAAATCTATGCCCCTTGGTTATTGACCTCTTTGCTAAGGGAAATAGATCCTTCCTATCCATTCTATCTAGGCCAATGTGATGAAATAACTCTGTGTTCTGGATTGTCTGTTGTTGTACTTGTTAATGCCTGTAAATGTTTTACAGGTGTAACCACTAATGTTCCTCCCTAGCTCCGTCTTTATGGATCCTCCTGATTGGTGTGAGTCTTATTTATATGAGTTGGGTTTTACTCATAAGGGCTGGGTCGGTGATGAATGATGGTTGCCCTGTGTTAACTTGATGCCAAGATTCTTACTTAATAAAAGCCTTTAGTTTTAAGTTGTAACCTCATGGATTCAGGCAGTTATTTGGCACATCAGCCCCTCATAATTTTACACACTCAATTAAGTCTTCCCTCAGCCTCCTCTGTTCCAAGAAAATAACCCCAGCCTATCCAATCTTTCCTCATAGCTAAAATTCTCCAGTCCTGGCAACATCCTCGTAAATCTCCTCTGTACCCTCTCTAGTGCAATCACATCTTTCCTGTAATGTGGTGACCAGAACTGTACGCAGTACTCTAGCTGTGGCCTAACTAGTGTTTTATAAAATTTCATATTGAATTTTGTGTACACAGCTAAACTATGTTCATAGTAATACGTTTATACAAAAGGTTGGTAATGCAGTAGACCAACGCCCCTGATTTAGCAAGTCGGTAAGGTATAAACACACTACCTTGAGGAGCACAAAACCTTTGGGATAGATTACCTACTCTATTCTACTGGGTCCATTGGCAAACAGGCCTGATCAAGCTTCTAGTAGAGTTAAGGAAACTGCTAATAGGTTCTTAATCCTTCCTAATCCTCCTTATTCAGCATACATACTAGTTGTATTCAGTGTTGGCAGAAAATGAAATTAATCATACAGGAATCTGCCACTTTGAGTTTGGTTACTAACCCAGAATAGAAAGAATTTGCATTTATACAGCGCCTTTCACGACCTCGGACTGCCCCAAAGTACTTTACAGCCAGTGAACTACTTCTGAAGTGTAATCACTAAAGATCCAAAGGGTACCCCTTGTAATCCGGCCCCCAAACTTGAAAACCAGTTTCTTTACAGATGCTAACCGATCTGATTGTATATGGATAGCTCTAACAAAGACACAGGCACGACAGGCTAAATGGCCTCCTTGAGTGATCCTCTGATTCTATAACCTGCGTATTTGCAGCAATTTCTCTCTATTAATTTCAAATTTCCAGCAGTTTTTCATTTCCCTTCAATCCCAACCCGTGTGAATGGTCACTGTGGATATCAATCATACCATTATCCCTCCTCCAGCTCCTGTTGCACACCGTTGCCCCGGGAAACCCTGCTAACAGTGGAGCTGGGCTGGATTGGCGCCGGGGGCAAGTCTGGCCTTTCAGCCCGGCAGTTCCCGAGCTCCGAGTGGGGTTGTTGCTGGTGCATTCCTCGATGTCCAGCTGCAGAGGGGCGGACTCTGGCTCCCCGGTCCCGGAGCGGATCGATGTCAACAGTAACCGTGCGCTGCGCTCGCTGGGACGGACGGGCTCGCCGGCAGCAGGCCGCCGAGTGTCCGAGGTGAGTGAGCCAAGTGACCTTCATTCAACACCAGCCCCTCTCGGGGCCGCAGCTTGGAAAATGAGGGTAGTGACTTTATTTATGTGTCACCAGCCCACTTCTTAAGGGTGACTGTGCAGACCTGTTAAAATACTGGGGGGTAAACTGGAGTGGCAACTCGACCCTTGGAGGATTGGGTACGGTAGTGTTGTGGATATGTTACTGGACTATTAATCCAGAGAACCTGAGTTCAGACTCCACCATGAATGACCATGAAGCTGTCCGATTGTCTTAAAAATCCAACTTGTTTACTAATATCCTTTAGAGAGAACTTACATTTCTATAGCGCCTTTCACAACCTCAGGATGTCCCAAAGTGTTTTACAGCCAATTAAATACTTTAATAGAATCATAGATTGGTTACAGCACAGAAAGAGGCCATTGAGCCCGTGCCGGCTCTCTGCTAGTCCCACTCCCCCGCCCTTTCCCCGTAGCCCTGCAAAAAATGTTCCTTCAGGTACTTATCCAATTCCCTTTTGAAAGCCACGATTGAATCCACCTTCACCACCCTTTCAGGCAATCTATTCCAGATCCTAATCACTCGCTACGTAAAAAAGTTTTTCCTCATGTCGCCTTTGGTTTTTCTGCCAATCACCTTAATCTGTGTCCTTTGATTCTCGACCCTTGCGCCAATGGGAACAGTTTATCTACTCTGCCTGGACCCCTCATGATTTTGAACACCTCCATCAAATTTCCTCTCAACCTTCTCTGCTCTAAGGAGAACAACCCCAGCTTCTCCAGTCTGTCTACGTAACTGAAATCCCTCATCCCTGGAGCCATTCTTGTAAATCTTTTCTGCACTCTCTCTAAGGCCTTCACATCCTTCCTAAAGTGCGGTGCCCAGAATTGGACACAATACTCCAGTTGAGGCCGAACCAGTGTTTTATAAAGGTTCATCATAACCTCCTTGCTTTTGTACTCTATGCCTCTATTTATGAAATCACACAACACCAGGTTATAGTCCAACAGCTTTATTTGAAATCACAAGCTTTCGGAGCGCTGCTCCTTCGTCACCTGACGAAGGAGCAGCGCTCCGAAAGCTTGTGATTTCAAATAAAGCTGTTGGACTATAACCTGGTGTTGTGTGATTTCTTACATTTGTCCACCCCAGTCCAACACCGGCATCTCCACACCATGTCTATTTATGAAGCCCAGGATCCCGTATATTTTTTAACCGCTTTCTCAGCCTGCCCTGCCACCTTCAACGATTTGTGCACATACACCCCCAGGTCTCTCTGTTCATGCACCCACTTTAGAATTGTACCTTTTAGTTTATATTGCCTCTCCTCGTTCTTCCTACCAAAATGTATCACTTCGCAATTTTCTGCATTAAATTTCATCTACCCGTGTCCGCCCATTCCATCAGCCTGTGTATGACCTCTTGAAGTCTATCACTACTCACTGTTCACTATACTTCCAAGTTTTGTGTCATCTGAAAATTTTGAAATTGTGCCCTGTACACCCAAGTCTAAGTCATTAATATATATCAAGAAAAGCAGTGGTCCTAGTACTGACCCCTGGGGAACCCCACTATGTACCTTCCTCCAGTCCGATAAACAACTGTTCACCACTATTCTCTGTTTCCTGCCACTTAGGCAATTTCATATCCATGCTGCCACTGTCCCTTTTATTCCATGGGCTTAAACTTTGCTGGCAAGCCTATTATGTGGCACTTTATCAAACACCTTTTGGAAGTCCATGTACACCTCATCAACCACATTTCTTGAAGTGTCATCAAGGAAACCTGCTGTCCTTACCCAGTTTAGCTTATATGTGACTCCAGTCACACACCAAGATTAGTTGACTGTTAACTGCCCTCTCTGAGGTGGCCTAGCCAAGCCACCCAGTTGTATCAAATCACTCGAGAAGAAGGTCCACCACGACCTTCTCAGGGCATCTAGGGATGGGTAATAAATGCTGGCCTTGCCAGGGACACCCATATCCAAGAATAAAAAAACTCAAGTGATCTTGGATTTCTGCAATGCAAAGAAACCCTACAATTAAATAGTGATGGTCAATATTTAAATAATGGGTAAATGAGCTTGAGGTACAGATCAGCCATAATCTAACTGAATGGCGCAACAGGCTTGAGAGGTTGAATGGCCTACTATGTTCTCTTTTTCTCTCTCACACACACACATGGTTCATGTTGGAACCACTGACACAGGAAGGAACAGAACTGGGGACCTTTTGGCAATGAGGAAATAGATTAAAGAGCAGGACTCCAACGGTAGTAACCACAAGATTAGTCCCTGTGCCATGTGTGAGTCAGTGTAGGCATAGGAAGATAAGTGAGTTAAATGTGCATTGGTGAGATGGTGTAGGAGGAAAGGGTTGAGACTCCTGGGACATTGGGAGCAGTTCTAGGTCAGGAGAGGCCTGTACAGAATGGACGGGGGCTGGAGGGATGATGTAAGAGGGGAAAGGTTTCAGATTTCAGGCCAGAACATAAATAGGTTTGATGTCAAAATTGAAAAAGAGAGGAAGTCAAAGATAAAGGTACTTGATTGGAAAACAGACAATTTCAATGAGATAAAAGGGAAGTAGCCCAGATTAACTGGAAAGCAAAGGAGATAGATAAGATGCAATGGAGTAGATCTTGACTTTGTGTGATAGTTTAAAACGAGTGATAGCGAGTCGGCAGCCTGTTTTACATCCCTCCCACCCCAGGGTATTAAAAGTAGGTGAAGAAATTGTTGATGTGTTAGTCGTGATCTTCCAAAACACACTCAGTTAAGGAATTGTTGCTTGGATTGAAAAGCTGCCAATGTCACTCCATTATTTAAGAAGGGTAGGAGAGATAAACTAGAAAATTCTAAGCCTATTAGTCTAACGTCAGTTGTGGGGAAGTTACTAGAATCTGTTATTAGGGACAGAGTGGCTGAGCATTTGGACAAATATGAGCTGATCAGAGAGGGCCAGTGTGGTTTTGTAAAGGGTAAGTCATGTCTAACAAACCTAGTTACATGTTTTCAGGAGGTAACTAATGTGGTAGACAAGGGAGTGTCTGTGGATGTTATTTATATGGATTTCCAGAAGGCATTCGACAAGGTTCCACATAAGAGACTTAACAGAAATGAGAGCACATGGATTTGAAGGCAACCTATTGGCTTCGCTAGGAAATTGGTTAGGAGGTAGAAGACAGAGAGTAGGGATAATGGGTTTGCACTCCAATTAGCAGGATGTGACTAGTGGCGTCCCCAGGGATCTGTACTGCGGTCTCAGCTTTTCACTATATTTATAAATGGCATGCATGAAGGAATAGCGAGCTGTATATCTAAGTTTGCTGACAACACTAAGTTAGGCGGGACAGTAAATAGTGTAAATGGGAGCAAAAAGTTGCAAAGGGACATTGATAAATTAGGTGAGTGGGCAAAACTGTGGCAGATGGAGTTTAATGTGGGGAAGTGTGAGGTCATCAACTTTGTACCTAAGAAAGATAGATCAGAGTATTTTCTAACTGGCGAGAAGCATAGGAACTGTGGAAGAGCAGAGAGATTTCGAGGTCCAAGTACAGAAATCACTAAAAGGCAGTGGAATGGTACAGAAAATAATTAAACTGACTAGTGGAATGTTGGCCTTTATCTCAAGAGGGCTGGAATACAAAGGGGTGGAAATTATGTTACAACTGTACAGAACTCTGGTTAGACCTCATCTGGCGTAACTGCGTCCAGTTCTGGGCACCGCACCTCAGGAAGGATATATTGGCCTTGGAGTGGGTGCCGTGCAGATTCACCAGAATGATACCAGGGCTAAAAGGGTTAAATTATGAGGACAGGTTGCATAGACTTGGCTTGTATTCCCTCGAGTATAGAAGATTAAGGAGCGATCTAATTGAGGTGTTTAAGATGATTAAAGCATTTGATAGGGTAGATAGAAACTATTTCCTCTGGTGGGAAAATCCAGAGCATTAGGCCTTTCAGGGTTGATGGCAGGAAGCACTTCTTCACACAAAGGGGAGTGGAAATTTGGAACACTCTCGCCCAAAAAGCTGTTGCGGCTGGGGGTCAATTCAAAATTTCGAAACTGAGATTGCTAGATTTTTATTAGGCAAGGGTGTTAAGGGTTATGGAACCAAGGCGGGTAAATGGAGTTAAGATACAGATCAGCCATGATCTAATTGAATGGTGGAACAGGTTCGAGGGACTAAATGACCTACTCCTTTTCCTATATTCCTATGTTTCTCCCAATTTTTATTTATACTGAAATCAAATGGGGAGAGATGTATAATGGACGGCTGATCTGATATCGCCCATTTTACACTGTCGCCAAAGTCAGAATTACCCCAAAGAATGGGAAACATTCAAACTGGAGCTGAGTGGGGTACAGACCGGACATGTTCTCAAAAGAAGTGAAGGTGGTGCAGCAATAGTTGGAGTTCCTTGAATGATTAGAAATATTACATTTAAAATGAGACTTAAAAAAGAGGCATATTTCAAATCTAGGGCTAATGACATGAAAAATATTAAGCAAAGTATAGAAAATATAGAAGGGAAGCAAGAAAGTGTAGAAAGGCTAACAGGAGGCATTTAGTAAGACTGGTAACATAAGGTGAAACAGCAAAGGATTTTATAAACACATAAAAAAAAATAAAAGGCTAGTTAAGGAAAGGGTAACATGATTTGCCCGCTATACACAGTGGATGGTTTTAAGGGGAAGCGCTGAACATACTTGGACTTGGTGTTGAAGTGAGGGTTCGTGTTTAATCTTGTTCAGTGAATTTTCAACATGACCCATCATCTCTGGAAGTTGAACCAGTTTATGTGGCTTTAATATTAAAGCATATTCAATCCTCAACCTTTTTTTAAGAGCACGCAGTTGTGTAAGGAACTATTTGAATAGTCTGCTCTGCTTGTAAGGAGGATTCTCATCACTGAAGTGGTGAAAAGAACAATTTGAGCTGTGCAAGTTGTATCCCAACACTGTTTAGAGGGGATTAAATATACAAGGTTATTGCACCTTAACAAAGCACAAACTACTTACTGAACACTTGTCTCTGCCCCCTGGGCTAGCATATCATTACAAGCTTTTATTTTAGTTTCAATGCGAATAAGAGAGATTCTGGTGCTATAGCAGGTGGATTGGGATTGCCCCAGTCCCTTACTAGTGTAGAGTGTGACCATTCCTCACACAGTCGTTAGTAGAACAGTTACTCTTGCCCACAAATCAAACTCAGTTAGCTTCTACAATCATAGTTATTGTAATTATAGCATCCCAACTGATTCAACCTAGGATTACGGATGCATTTTGTGATCATGATACAGGAGTTGGTTATTAAACTGTGAAAGGTGCACCTGAGCTACCTTTATAACTACCAGATTAATGTTCCAGCTTCAAGAGCAACTTAACACAATGAAGCGGCAGCTGACCGAGAAAGAAGAATTAATTGCCACCCTGACTGCTGGGAGGTAAGAGTGTAGTGCTGAGAGGCACATCACAGGTGCGTGTGTGTGTGTACCTGTGTGTGTGTGTGTGTGTCCGTCCGTTTGTGTGTGTGTGTGTGTGTGTGCGTGTCCGTGTGCGTGTGTGTGTGTGTCCGTTTGTGCGTGTGTGTGTCCGTGTGTGCGCGTGTGTGTGTGTGTGTGTCCGTTTGTGTGTCCGTCCGTGTGTGTACTAAGACAACACATAGTTAAAGAAAAAGAAAGACTTGCATTCATATAGCGCCATTCATGACCTCAGGATGTCTTAAAGTGCTTTACAGCCAATGAAGTACTTTTTGAAGTGTAGTCACTGTTGTAATGTATGAAATGCGGCAGACAATTTCCGCACAGCAAGGTCCCACAAACAGCAATGTGATAATGACCAGATCATCTGTTCTAGTGATGTTGGTTGAAGGATAAATATTGGCCAGGACACCGGGAGAACTCCCCTGCCTTTTTTTGAATAGTGCCGTGGGATCTTTTACATCCACCTGAGAGGGCAGACAGGGTCTCGGTTTAACGCCTCATCCGAAAGACAGCAAGTCCACCAGTGGAGTACTCCCTCAGCACTGCACTGGAGTGTCATCCTAGATTATGGGCTGAAGTCTCTGGAGTGGGGCTTGCACCCACAATCTTCTGACTCAGAGGCCAGAGTGCTACCCACTGAACCACCTGTTACAATCGGTTCCTCATTTGATTGTTAAATTAAAACTTCTCTGACACATTGGGCAATAGTGTCCTGTTGGTCCTCCATCCCTCAAATTGTAAACATTAAAGTGCTCTGTGTCGACAGGCTATGTAGTTTTACCTGGTTAAATTCCAGCAGTACCTCTGTTCATGCTGGGTGGTCCCTAATCCTTGCTGTTGTCAATCTAAGCCTAAATGCTCCAGAGTTGGATAAGAGGGTTGTGCTCCTAAAGGAGAAATGTGGCAAACAGAATCTCTACCTGTGTGGAATTCTCAATAGCTTGATTTGAGGACCATTTGCGTTTGTTAAACTCTTTGTTGACCAAAAGAAACCCTATGTCACAAAACCATAGACCATTATTATTTAAGACTTTAAAACCCACGTCTTTGACTAGACTTTTGGTCTCCCTTCCTAATACAGTAGCTCCTTCTTTGGCTCGGCATCTATTTCTGCCTGATTATGCCTCTGTGAAGTGACTTTGGGCGTCTTTCTGTGTTAAAGGTGTTATATAACTGTAAGTTATTGTATTTTGGTATAATGCAGAAATGTCCGAACTGATTTACCATAGGATTGCCAGTCATGGTTTGTTTGATGATTTCATGATTTCTGTAGATCAAAAAAAAACCTCAAAAATGTATTTTGCAGGTACAATTTTAATATTTGTATAATCCCAGGATTGGAGCGAGGAGATCATATTTCTACATTTATAATGTCACAATAGAACAGTGATCTTGCCTCAAAGGTGATCTCTTTCCAATTTACATGAAATGCATACAAAGAGTTTGCATAGATATAACACTATACCTGAAAGCGCTTCACGACTAGTTAAAGGCGCTATATAAATGCAAGTTGTTGTTATAGTTGTTTTTGAAATGTACACCCTGTTGCTATGTAAGTAATCAGCAACCAATTGCACAAAGCAAAGTCCCACAAAAAGCACGTGAAATGAATGACCAGTTAATCTGTTCTGGTGGCGTCAGTTGAGGGAGAACTCCCTGCTGTTATTCAGATCATGTTATTGGACCTTTTGCGTGCACCTTAACAGACAGATTGGACCTCGGTTTAACACAACACCTGAAAGACAGCACTCCCACAATACTGCACTGAAGTGTGCTTAAGTCTCTGGAGTGGAGCTCGAACCTACTACCCTTTGACTCAGGGGCAGGAGTGAGCCAACCTGACACTTAATACAATGTAATTAGTAATACAAGTGTTATAAGCAGAACACTTCATGGGGCTGTGTGTGATATGAAGTTTTTATCTGCTCGTTACGTTTTTTGAGGGTTTGATTAAGTATTTGTTTTTTCCTCTATAGTATAAAAAAAATATTTGAGGTAAATATTTTTATGCAATGGACCTAGTGTGATACCATTTTTTGCAGGGCTGCAGTAAATCTTAGGGATGATGAGTTGGGCCCAGTAACCAGGATCTGTTGTGTAACATTCCACATCCATGGGGATAATTATCCATATTAATACTTGGTTTAAATAAACAAAATCTAATGCATGTAACAAAAAAAATTGCAATGTAACTGTTACAAATTTCAGGTCTGCACTATTGAATTCAAAATTACAGATCATTTTTGTAAGCAGACACCAAATCCCCAATGATCAGGAGCTTGCCTTTACTGCTAAATAATTATTCTTACGATAGTGTGATCTGAGGGCTATAACACAAGCAGCATGTGCATTTCTCTGGAAGGTAGTCTGATTGGCAGTCTAGTGAAACAAGGCCAATTGGTGGTGGAGCTAACCCAAACTCTCAACCTCCACCACCTAAAAGGACAAGGGCAGGAGGTGCATGGGAACACCACCACCTCCAGGTTCCTCTTCAGGCCACACACCATCCTGACTTGGACATATATCGCTGTTCCTTCACGGTCACTGGTTCAAAATCGTGGAACTGCAATTGTGGGAGCACCTTCATCACACAGCCCACCACCACCTTCTTGGGGGCAGTTAGGGATAGGCAATAAATGCTGATCATGCTAGCAATGCCCACATCCCCAGAATGAATTTAAAAAAAAACAACAAATTGGTTTATTTTAGAAGCAATATATGACTAAACAGAAAGCAGTTTTCAGTGAAACTCGATCTATTTCCTATTGCTCTTTGTAACATGGAAAATAATAAGGTTCCTGCAGAACTCAATAAATAAATTCTAACATTACCGGCTCGAATATCTCTAAAATGTACTAATAAATCCATATGATATGCGAGAAACACAATTCTGTTATCTACATCATCTTGACACAGCCAATGGCTCTAATCTGTGTCTCAGACATGAATTAACCCCTTGTCATTTGGATTTAAACTTAATACAGGAAACTTTGTGTTATCCGGAGGCTAACTGTCCAGAATGCTCGAGCCACCGGCAAAAATCAGGTGCTGTTTTCGTTAGGTTTTTTTTCTTCTCGCTGCTTTTTTCCTCAACAGTCAAGGTCTGCTGAAGCTGTTGCTAAGCTACAGAGACGCTTGGACTGTTTAGAAGCTGTTGCTAAGGGTTTGTTGAGATATGGAGCTCAGAAGCTTCCGTATCTTTCAACATTAGCGCTGGAGTGTCCGGCAGTTTTGAGGGAACGGCAACAGCTCGGTCCCGTCGGTGCCGGATAGCACAAAGTTTCCTGTATAATATAACTGCAACATAATATAAATTAACTGGAAACCCCTCTCTTGTGTTTCAGGGGTTTTGACCATTTTGTCAGGGAAGGGGGTTGGTAGTGCAGGGGGAGGGGGGTTGGTTTCACGAGACAGTCATGTGGTTGAGCCTCTGGGATAAAGAGGGGATTGGTATGCTCATAAGCTTCCTGAAAGCTAATGGACCGACCATTGAAACTGCTATACTTAATGATCTGAGAGAATAGTCGGTTCACTACCATGTTTCAAATATTTCTGGTAGACATTCACACTTGAGAAATTGTGATAACTGAATTCATGCATACAGAGCAAGAGTTTATTGACAGGGCCTGCACCCTGGAGGTTGGTTTATTGGCCAACCCCTGGGCAAGGAAGGAGATGGAAGTCAAACTGTCAACTTCATTTACACACAAGTTACACAAAGAAGACAGAAACACATATTCTTAGTCATTTGTGAAGCCTGCCGAGAGAAGCTAAGCCAACACTGGAAAGTAAGTTAGGGTTGGTCAGAAAGAGAAAGAAATGTGAGGATTTAGCGTAATGTGTTTTGTTGTTTTCTGTGTCACGGGGAGGATTACACCGCCTGGAATTTTTTTAAATATTCATTCTCGGGATGTGGGCAGAGCTGGCATTTATTACCCATCCTTAGTTCATAGAATCATAGAAAGTTACAGCACGGAAGGAGGCCATTTTGGCCCATTGTGCCCGCGCCGGCCAACAAAGAGCTATCCAGCCTAATCTCACTTCCCAGCTCTTGGTCCGTAGCCCTGCAGGTTACAGCATCCCAAGTGCACATCCAAGTACTTTTTAAATGTGGATAGGGTTCCTGCCTCTACCATCCTTTCAGGCAGTGAGTTCCAGACCCCTACAACCCTCTGGGTGAATAAATTTCCCCTCAAATCCCCTTTAAACCTTCCACCAATTACTTTAAATCTGTGCCCTTTTGACCCCTCTGCTAAGGGAAATAGGTCCTTTATATCCACTTTATTTAGGCCCCTCATAATTTTATACACCTCAATAAGGTCTCCCCTCAGCCTCCTCTGTTCCAAGGAAAACAGACCCAGCCTATCCAGTCTTTCCTCATAGCTAAGATTCTCTACTCCCGGCAACATCCTTGTAAATCTCCTCTGTACCCTCTCTCGTGCAATCACATCTTTCCTGTAATGTGGTGACCAGAACTGCACGTAGTACTCTAGCTGAGGCCTAACTAGTGTTTTATACAGTTGATTCAGATTCAGATTAGATTTATTTGCCATATGTAACAAGTACAATGGAATGCTTGTTCCCCATAGGGATGCGTCAGCTATACATACAGCGCCGTGTTCAGAGTCAATACAATGGCTTCCCGTGGCAGTGGGAGCACGATGTCCCTCAGCCGCTCCGTCCGCCTCTTCACCGCGGCCTCCTCCTCACTGTTGCCGGCTCCACGTGTGGTGGCCTGCTTTTCCCGCTCTGGCCACTATGCCCGGCTCCCCTCCTCCCATCCGGACTGCGAGTTACCCGAAATGGAGCTGCCAGCTGACGTGCTGCAGCGTGTCGTGAGTCTGCTGCTGCTGCTCGTTGCGCTGCGCTCCTCTGCCCGACTCGCCGAACACATCGTCGGGATGTGAATGTTCCAATGTGGCCTCCTCTTCACCGTCGCCGGCTCCACGCTCCACGGCCCGGGGTCTACTTCTCTCTCTTCACGGGTCGGCCTCTGGCCGCCATGCTCGGCTCCCCCTGCATAACCCCCCTGCTCTTGTATTCTATGCCACGGCTAATAAAAGCAAGCATTCCGTATGCCTTCTTAACCACCTTATCTACCTGGCCTGTTACCTTCAGGGATCTGTGGACATGCACTCCAAAGTCCCTTTGTTCCTCCACACTACTCAGTGTCCTACTATTTAATGTGTATTCCTTCCTTGTTAGCCCTCCCCAAATGCATTACCTCACACTTCCCCGGATTGAATTCCATTTGCCACTGTTCTGCTCACCTGACCAATTTATTGATATCTTCCTGCAGTCTACAGCTTCCTTCTTCAGTATCAACCACACAGCCGATTTTAGTATCATCTGCAAACTTCTTAATCATACCCCCTATATTCAAGTCTAGATCGTTGATATATACCACAAAAAGCAAGGGACCTAGTACTGAGCCCTGTGGAACCCCACTGGAAATTGCCTTCCAGTCACAAAAACACGCATCAACCATTACCCTCTGCTTCCTGCTTCCGAGCCAGTTTTGAATCCAACTTGACACTTTGCCCTGGATCCCATGGGCTTTTAACTTCGTGACCAGTCTGCCATGTGGAACCTTATTAAAAGCCTTGCTAAAGTCCATATACACTACATCAAACGCTCTACCCTCATTCATCCTCCTTGTTACCTCCTCAAAAAATTCAGTCAAGTTTGTCAGACACGACCTTCCCTTAACAAATCCGTGCTGACTATCCTTGATTAATCCGTGTCTTTCTAAATGAAGATTTATCTTGTCCTTCAGAATTCTTTCCAATAATTTTCCCACCACCAAGGTTAGGCTGACTGGGCTGTAATTAATCGGTCTATCCTTTTCTCCCTTTTTAAACAAGGGTACCATATTAGTAGTTCTCCAGCCCTTAGGCACCATGCCTGAAGCCAGAGACGATTGGCAAATGATGGTCAGGACCTCTGATATTTCCTCTTTTGCTTCGCTTAACAGCCTGGGATACATTTCATCTGGACCTGGGGATTTATCCAATTTTAAAGCTGCTAAACCTCTAAATACTTCCTCTCTCACTATGTTTATTTCATCTAATATTTCACACTCCTCCCCCCGATAGCACTGTCTGCTTTGCCCCCCTCCTTTTTGAAAACAGACGCAAAGTATTAATTAAGAACCCTACCAACATCTCCCGCCTCTACACACAGATTACCCTCATGATCTCTAATGGACCCTACCTTTTCTTTAGTTATCCTCTTACTCTTAATATATTTATGAAACATCTTTGGGTTTTCCTTGATTTTACTTGCTAAGAATTTTTTTTTTAGTTGCCCTTGAGAAGGTGGTGGTGGGCCTTCTACTTAGAGTCATAGAGTCATAGAGTTTTACAGCACAGAAAGAGGCCCTTCGGCCCATCGTGTCTGCGCCGCCCATCCATCCCTGTCCAGTCTAATCCCATTTTCCAGCATTTGGTCCATAGCCTTGTATGCATTGGCATTCCAAGTGCTCATCCAAATGCTTCTTGAATGTTGTGAGGGTTCCTGCCTCTACCACCCTTTTGGGCATTGAGTTCCACATTCCAACCACCCTCTGGGTGAAAAAGTTCCTCCTCAAATCCCCTCTAAATCTCCTGCCCCTTACCCTGAATCTATGCCCCCTTGTTATTGACCCCCCTACTAAGGGGAAAAGTTCCTCTTTGTCTACCCTATCTATGCCCCTCATCATTTTGTATACCTCAATCAGGTCCCCCCTCAGCCTTCTTTGCTCCAAGGAAAACAACCCCAGCCTGTTTAGTCTTTCTTCATAGCTGAGGCGCTCCATCCCAGGTAACATCCTGGTGAATCTTCTCTGCACCCTCTCCAAAGCAATCACAACCTTCCTATAGTGAGGCGACCAGAACTGCACACAGTACTCCAGCTGTGGCCTCACCAGCGTTTTGTACAGCTCCATCATAACCTCCCTGCTCTTATATTCTATGCCTCGGCTAATGAAGGCAAGTATCCCATATGCCTTTTTAACCACCTTATCTACCTGTTCCGCTGCCTTCAGGGATCTATGTACATGTACACCAAGGTCCCTCTGACCCTCTGTACTTCCTAGGGTCCTACCACTCATTGTGTACTCCCTTGCCTTATTTGTCCGTCCAAAATGCATCACCTCGCACTTTTCAGGGTTAAATTCCATTTGCCACTTTTCCGCCCATCTGACCAACCCGTTTATATCGTCCTGTAGCCTGAGGCTTTCCTCCTCGCAATTGACCACCCCACCAATTTTCGTGTCATCTGCGAACTTGCTGATCATACCTTTTACATTCTCATCCAAATCATTTATGTAGATCACAAACAACAAGGGACCCAGCACCGATCCCTGAGGTACCCCACTGGACACAGGCTTCCAGTCACAAAAGCAACCTTCGACCATCACCCTCTGCCTCCTGCCACTCAGCCAGTTTAGGATCCAACGCGCCAAGGCACCCTGGATCCCATGGGCTCTTACCTTCTTGACCAGTCTCCTATGCGGGACTTTGTCAAAGGCTTTACTGAAGTCCATGTAAACCACATCCACAGCATTTCCCTCATCCACCCCCCTAGTCACCCCCTCGAAAAATTCAATCAGATTTGTCAGACATGATTTACCCTTGACAAAGCCATGCTGACTATCCCCGATTAATCCTTGCCTCTCCAAGTGGAGACTAATTTTGTCCCTCAGAATTTTTTCCAATAATTCCCCTACCACAGATGTTAGGCTCACTGGCCTGTAATTCCCTGGTTTATCCCTGCTACCCTTCTTGAATAATGGTACTACATTAGCTGTTCTCCAGTCCTCTGGTACATCCCCTGTGGCCAGAGAGGTTCTGAAAATTTGTGTCAGAGCCCCTGCAATCTCCTCCTTTGCCTCCCACAGCAGCCTGGGATACATCTCGTCCGGGCCTGGGGATTTATCCACTTTTTGGCCTGCTAAAACCGCTAGCACCTCCTCCCTCTCGATGCTAATATGTTCAAGTATGTCACAGTCCCCTTGCCCGATTTCTATGTCTGCATCGTCTTTCTCCATAGTGAACACAGATGCAAAAAATTCATTTAAAACCCCGCCTACATCATCTGGCTCTACACACAGATTGCCACTTTGGTCCCTAATGGGCCCTACCCTTTCCCTGGTTATCCTCTTGCCCTTAATATACTTATAAAACATCTTAGGATTTTCCTTTATTTTGCTCGCCAGTGTTATTTCATGGCCCCTCCTCGCCCTCCTAATTTCTTTTTTAAGCATGCCCCTGCACTTTTTATACTCCTCTAGGGCTTCTTCCGTCTTTAGTCTTTTGTAACTGCCAAAAGCCCCCCTTTTATTTCTAATGCATTTTTGTATATCCCTTGTCATCCAAGGTTCCCTTTGCTTGTTGGTCCCACCCTTGACCTTTACAGGAACATGTTGGCGCTGTACTCTCTCTATTTCCCTTCTGAAAGTCTCCCACTGTTTTGATGTGGATTTTCCTATAAGTAGCTGCTCCCAGTCCACTTTGGCCAGATCCTGCCTTATCATATTAAAATCGGCCTTCCCCCAATTTAGAACCCTTATTTCCGGGCCGTCTTTGTCTTTTTCCATGACCACCTTAAATCTCACCGAATTATGGTCACTGTCGCCAAAATGCTCTCCTACTGATACTTCCACCACTTGCCCGGCTACATTCCCCAGGATTAGGTCCAGTACCGCCCCCTCTCGTGTAGGACTTTCTACATGTTGGCTCAAAAAGCTCTCCTGGATGCACTTTAAGAATTCTGCACCCTCTAAGCCTTTCACACTCTGACTATCCCAATTTATATTGGGGAAGTTGAAATCCCCCACTATTATTACCCTATTATTTTCGCACTTCTCTGAGATTTGCCTACATATCTGTTCCTCTATCTCCCCCTGACTGTTTGGGGGCCTATAGTACACTCCCAGCAAAGTGCTTGCCCCCTTTTTGTTTTTAAGTTCTACCCATATGGCCTCATTAGAGGAACCCGCTAATATATCGTCCCTCCTTACAGCAGTAATTGACTCCTTAATTAATATTGCAAGAAATAGCCAGCTTCTGGATTTTACAATGACCTCGTGTCACCATTCATCAGTTCTGCCTTTCAGAAGGTTGGAAAAGCATGCATGAAGACACGTATGGGCAATTCTGCTATCCAATCCTTGTAGCAAGGGGGTCTCATTATTACACCCTTGAGTCAGGCTAATGTACATCCAGATATTGGGTAGCGAAATGAAACTCCTGACCATGAGGAATACAGCTCTGCCTACAGGAGAGACCAACTGTAAACTAGGATAGAACCAAAATTTGTAACACCTTCCAAGGCCAAATAGATAAATCTTTCAAAATGGGCCAGTAACTTTGGCATCATGACCCCATGTGCCGTGCAGCTGGTTTCCCTCATTGGGTGGCCATGATGCCACAGCAGGGCCTATGTGGTATTCTCCATTGTTGGTTAGACAGTATCTTCAGGATTTCTTATCTTCTCTAACTGATATACTTCTACTCATTCAATTTTAAAGTTTTTATTTTTAAAAATGACTTTGTAGTAATTACCGTGTTTCTTTTAATCCGTGATTTTGGCATCAGTCCAATATTCAGGCTCTGTACCAGTTATTTAACTTGTATTCACGCATGTTTTTTTCCTTATCTCATTGCAGGAGTCGGAGCAGATTGGAAGCTCACAAGGTGTGTGTTTTGGTTGAAAGTCACAATTGGTGATATTAGCAGATGATGTTTTAACATGTTAACATGTTCGTGTGACAATACTTTGTTTTAGCAGCCCCTTCAAAAGTAATAAGCTAACACCCCTATCATATAACGCACAGGGGAATGTCATATGGACACCTCAGACATTTGTCTGCCAATACTGGTAACAGTAATTCTTAGGGTTACGACTGTAACGTGCTTTTGAAAAGCCCCACTTACACTCTTCCTACATGTGTGTGTTTTTTGTAGTTGATTTACATAGAATTAAGTAGAATTTACAGCACAGAAACAGACCATTTGGCCCAACTGGTCTAGGCTGGTGTTTATGCTCCACATGAGCCTCCTCCCACCCTACTACATCTCACCCTATCAGCATATCCTTCTATTCTTTTCTCCCTCATGTACTTATCTAGCTTCCCCTTAAATGCACCTATGCTATTCACCTCAACCACTCCCTATGGTAGCAAGTTTCACATTCTCACCATTGTTTGGGTGAAGATGTTTCTCTTGAATTCCTTGTTGGATTTATTAGAGACTGTCTTATATTTATGACCAATGTTCCCTCTAATTTTTTTTCGTGCTCGGTCCCTTTAAGTTTGCTGTGCGGCCACGTATGCGTAATATCTTTTCCAGCGGCAACAGCTGGTGAGCGGCCTGCACGGAACCTCCCGATCGACGAGGGGCCGTGCCCACCTTAGGAGGAACGTTGTTTATGACCCCCAGTTTTGGAATCCCCCACAAGCAAACATCTTAATTACATCTACCTTATCAAACCGCTTCATCATTTTAAAGACCTCTATTAGGTCACCCCTCAGTCTTCTCTTTTCAAGAGAAAAGAGTCCCGGCTTGTTCAGTCTTTCCTGATAGTTATAACCTCTCAGTTCTCCTATCATACTTGTAAATCTTTTTTGCATCTTCTCTAGTGCCTCTATACTTTTTGAAATATGGAGACCAGAATTTTGCACGGTACCCTTAAGATTTTCCATACGGTTTAAACTAACAATGAAGCAACTTTATTGATCTGAATAAACTCTTATCACCTATTGCTACCTTAGAGTAATTTACAATGATTTACATTGATATAGAAGAGGATGCTTCAGGGCATATTGCAGAAAGGTGGATTTAAGAAGAACGTAACATCAAACTTGAGTAAAGGCAGGGGTCTCAAAAATCCTTGGGGGTTTTACCAATCTCCCGCCATAACTCACCAGCCTCCTGTTGGGCTCTGTTCTAAGGCCCAGAATGGCCTCCCACCTTGCACCCTCCATAAACTTGAGCTCATCCAAAACTTGGCTGCCCGTGTCCTAACTCGCACCCATTACCCCTGTGCTCGCTGACCTACATTAGCTTCCGGTCGAGCAACACCATGATTTAAAAATTCTCATGCTTGTTTTCAAATCCCTCCATGGCCTCGCCCCTCCCTATCTCTGTAGCCTCCAAGATCTCTGCACTCCTACAATTCTGACCTCTTGTGCATCCCCAATTTTCATGGCTCCACCATTGACAGCCGTGCCTTCAGCTGCCTAGGCCGTAAGCTCTGGGATTCCCTCCCTAAACTTCTCTTCATCTCTACCTCTCTCGCTCCTCCTTTAAGATGCTCCTTAAAACCTACCTCTTTGGCCAAGCTTTTGGTCACCTGTCCTAATATCTCCTTATGTGGCTCAATGGCAAATTTTGTCTGATAACGCTCCTGTGAAGTGCCTTGGGATGTTTCACTACGTTAAAGGCGCTATATAAATACAAGTTGGTATTGTTGTTCTAATCAAAGGAGTGCAGCAGTCTCCCGCTATTGCTTGAATTCAGCACACAACCTGGACTCATTGTTGAGATGTATTTGTGTGTTTAGCTGTTGCTCACGGGTAGTCTGGGGTCTGAAATGAGGCATGGCCCCATTCTGGGCCTAGGAACAGAGCCCAGCAGGAGGCTGGTGAGGCATGATATCATTCTGGGCCTAGGAACAGAGCCCAGCAGGGAGCTGGTGAGGCATGATCCCATTCTGGGCCTAGGAACAGAGCCCAGCAGGGAGCTGGTGAGGCATGGTCCCATTCTGGGCCTAGGAACAGAGCCCAGCAGGGAGCTGGTGAGGCATGATCTCATTCTGGGCCTTGGAACAGAGCCCAGCAGGTGGCTGGGAAGCAGAGCACAATGGGGTTGGAAATGGGGAACAGAAATTTAGAATTAAATCCACTGGACTTCAAAAGAAGTAGGAATTCAACTGTTTAGTAGCACCGGGCATTTGTCTGTCAGTGTGTACTGTAGTAAGGAAAGCTCATGCAGTATGTTTTTATTCATCCTTTAGGGAACCTTTGAACCATTGGTGGAAATTCCAGTCTCTCATGAACAGCTGAATCACCATCGGGTGGCATCTGAAACAGCTCGCAGTGAACTGGCTGCACTGCAGGTCAAATATAAGAGCAGTCAGGCTGAGGTAATCTGAAATACTGAGGCAGGGAGAGGCCTGCTTTCAGATCTCGGAAAGTGTGAGATTTTTTTTTTGAACGTTCAAACTGGTATAAAGTTTAGTGATTAAATCACAGCTCTTAACCCATTTAGTTCTTTTTTTTAGCTTTTGTATCATAAGCTACACACGCTGCCAGGCTCTTACTTTTCCTGCTGTCCGTACTGGTGGAATGTAAATCGGAGCGGAAATGGAGAATAAATGAAGATTAATTGCCTGAGGACAGTTTCATCAGAATTTAATTTTGTTCAGATATTTTTAAGTGTACTTCGAAGATAAATTAGGGAGTCTATTGGACCCGTCCAACTCATCCTTCAACACAAACCTACAATTTCCCCATCACAACCTCTCGCTGCCTTTTGAATAATTTCCAAGTTTTTGGCTCACTCTCCTACCCAGAGCCCATTGCAGGAATTGATCAATCTCTCTCTCTGAACGAGTGCTTCCTGACATCAGCCCTGAACTATCCTTTTCCCAGTTTATACCTGTGTCCCCCTTGTCCTGCAGTCATGGTTTAACTTGAAACAGTGCTCGGACTTAACCACTTAACTTCCACTTAGTATCCTAGATAACTCCCTAAGGCCCCCTTTCCTGCACCTCTTTTCAAGGCTGAAGAGTGCAAATATTTCAAACCTTTCCTCATAACCTCAGTCCCTCTGACACCAAAAATATGCCTTATCAAACTTCTCCACACCACTTCCGGGCTTAGCTCTTTCCCTTGTGTCTTGCTGATCACACTTGATTGCAGTGTTCAGCCAGAGTAGAGCAATGCAACAAAGAAAGAACTTGCATTTATATAGCACCTATACCAAAGGATAGGACATCCCCAAACGCTTCACAGCCAATTAAGTGTTTTTGAAGCGTAGTCACTTTTGTAATGTGGGAAACGCGGCAGCCAATTTGCACACAGCAAGATCCCACAAAGAACAATGGGATGAATGGCGGTAATTGAGAGGTAAATGTTGGCCAAAGCAACTCCCCTGCTCTTTTCAAATAATCATTTACATCCACCTGAGAGGGCAGACGGGGCCTCGGTTTGGCATCTTATCCAAAAGACAGCACCTCTGACAATGCAGCACTCCCTCTGTACTGCATTGAAGTGTCAGCCTAGATTATGTGCTTAAATCTTTGGAGTGGGACTTAACACACACCTTTATGGCTATGAGGAGTGAGTGCTACTAATGAGCCAACCTTCACTAGTTTCTCATTATAGTTTAGTCTTTTTAACCCAGGTATTATTCTGGGAAATCATCGCAGGAGTTTCTCCAGGGCCAGCATCTCCTTCCTGAGGTAGGGTGCCCAATACTGAGCTCAATATTCCAAACGAGGTCTCACTGATGCTGAGTGACAGATCAGTGTAGGCCAGAGCCCTCCCTGCCCAAAACTGTTTCCTTTTTTGCCACAAATCCATCTCACAACTTGGTCCTGGGCATCACACATGGGCTGAATAAAACCCTTTCGTTACATGCTTAGGAGCTCAGAATCAGGATGGACAACACACGTCTTAAAAACTCAACCTATTCTTGGATTTTTCTGTCTCTTGAGAGAGCCAGAAAAGACCAGAACAACTTTGCCCCTTTATTTGGAAGAGTCTCTCAAAATGTGTCCAAACTAAAGTAGGCATCCACCAGAACACTCTGGCACTGATATGTCAACAGTTGGGGAAAACACCCCAGCATCTTACCATCAATAGCTTTGACATTCTTTCTTGAGACGTCCTAAGGATGAGATGTTAAGCCAAGTCTACCCTCTCAGGTGGATGTAAAAGATCCCATGGCACTATTTCAAAGAAGAACAGGGGAGTTCTCCCCGGCGTCCTGCCCAATATTTCTCCCTCAATCAACATCATTAAAACATATGATCTGCTCATTATCACATTGCTGTTTGTGAGATCTTGCTGTGCACAAATTAGCTGCTGTGCTTCCTACATTACAACACTTCAAAAGTACTTCATTGGCTGTAAAGCGCTTTGGAAAGTCCTGAGGTTGTGAAAGGTGCTATATAAATGCAAGTTCTTTTCTTAAGCTGTGCAGAGCTGTACTACTGCACTGGTGGGCAATAGTCAGGAAGATGGGACTGTCAGGATTAGTTTTACATGATCTTCCAAATGTAATGGATTGCAGAGAGCTAACTGATTTAAGCTTGATCCTGGCTGAAGTAAAATGGCAATTGTTACTTTACGTTGGATACCATTATCAACAGAAAAGATCGTTAACTACATTGCATCCTGTGCATATGTGTAATAGTGCCGACATATTCTCTTCATAGCTTACAGATATTTGTATGAGGCTTGAATCCCGAGAGGGCTATATCCAGGAGCTAAAGGCAGAAGTTGAAAGCTACAAGGTAGACAACACAAGGCAGGCATCTCTTATTGGTTGCTTGAGAGAAAGGATTCTGGAATCTGAGGAGGAGTCTGGAGCACTTCTTACATCAAAGACTCAAGCAGAAGTAACTCTGCAGGTCTTACAAAATGAAAACAGGGAACTCCAACAGAGGAATACAGAGTTCGAGACAAAACTCAGGTAGGCTTCTTCCTGAGCTTAAAAAACACATTCACTGACCTTATCTTCTCTGTTATTTTTTTAGAACTGAAAATAATGAGTGCATCTGTATGTATCCAGGCACATACTGGATTTCAGACAGACGCTACCACTGTCATAATTTCTATATCCAGTGAAACTACTCATTTTTCTACTGTCCGTCACGATCAAGTAGATTTTCTGAGCCTCTGTTCCCAACGTGGAGTGTTGCCTGATGGGAGCGCGGATTAGAGAATTGTGCTCAGGGTTATTGAAATTAAATGACCAGTAAATAAAAGACTGTTTTATCTTTTGTTTTGTGTTCTATATACTTTAGAAGCCACATTAAGTTGAAAGAGAGAGAGAGAGAGACAGTGTCTTTCCTCAACCTAATTTTAGTTGAGTTTTTGTAAAAAGCACAATATAAATTTTGAAGAAAACCAAAAGCCTCTAATGTTGTCAGCTGTGCATTGATGACACATAGGCAATGTAAACTTTCTAATAACTCACACCTGTGAGACATAGGGACAGACATTCCTAGCATCGTTCCTCATCCTAACTTGATTTACTTTTTAAGACTGCAGATAAATTGAATTTGTATGAAAACTGATAGGAGAGAGGGGGAATAGGGTAAACTAGCCACTGGCCTCTTGGAAAAACAAGTGGGAATAAGGTGGGGGCATAGATACAGAGATAAGGATGAGATGAATGAAAGCACAACAAGGGATTGGGAGGATACAGAGGTTGAGCAGGTAGTTCAAAGGAAAAGAGGTAGAGATAGCAATGTGAGTGAATAGGAATAGCAGTGGAATGAGGGAATGGTAGGAAGAGAAGGGGTAGTAGATAAGTGAAGGGATCGGGGATGTGATGTGAGTGAGGGGGTAGGAGACACGTGTGATGGGGAGAGGATGGGAATGTAGTAATTGAGAGCCACATTAGCTCCACAATTCACCACTGGAAAATACAGCTTTCCCATGCCACGCCATCCCCACAACCACCTCCCACCTGAAAGGAAAGAGAGAAAAAGATAGAAGAGAGAAGCAGAAAAGGACAGAAAAAAAAGCAAAGAGAAGCTTTAAGGGGAAAGAAGCAGAAGAGAGAGACTGAGCCAGAAGAGGAGAGAGAGAAAGACCATCTCAAAGACAACAGAGGCAGTAAGAGTGCGACCATATTCTCCGACTTACCGTATGATCCACCAGTACTACAGATATCACAGATACATATTATAGAGTCATAGGGGGAGAAATTCAGTATCGCCCCATTTGGAGCGCAATTATCGTCCGGGCACAAAGTTTAGCGCCTGGTGCTAATTATTGCCTCCGACTGCAAACTTGGCTTTTATCACACCTGGAGGTGATTGAAGCACTAAATCAGCCGCTTCACAACTGTCTTAAGGCGCAAAGGCCGAGGAGCGAGGCGCTACCTCAGAGCGCTGGTGAAGCTGATGTGATGTCAGTCAGCAATGGAACACAGACACAATGGCGCCAGCCAGTTCTTAAAGGGGAGGGTCGATCTTGCTCTCCATCCACATCCTGCTCATTGCAGCCTTGAATCTTTGCCTAGAGAGACCTGTACATCAAATCTGCTGGAAAGAACAATGGAGAGACCCAGGGAAAGAGCTCAGAGTGCAGCCCCCATAGTTTCTTCTAAATCGATACAAGGAAGGGCAAATCAAAATTAACCTGCAAAGTACTGCTCAGTACCCAAAACTCCTTCACACAGCGTTGAATCTCTCCAGAAGTCTCTCTCTCTCTCTCTCTCTCTCTCTCTCTCTCTCAATGCGTGGTGCAAAAATGTCACCAACAAAAAAAGGCAGGAAGCGTTTGCCATTAAATAGCGCTCCCCCAGTCCCTTCCTGGCTGCAAAACGCTCCCCTCAACCTGTCATTGCTAGCAGCAGGCAGTAAGGCAGTGGGCACCACTCAATATCCGGTCCGGGGCACTACCGGAGCGTTGCACACTCGACTGACGTCACGATCTGCTGGCGCAGGAGATCGTGGCGGTAGTGTTTAGTGCTGCCGCAAAATGTCTAGTTAATTTCGTGAGTGGCGCAACCATCGCCGCGCACGGGCGCCAGTTGCTTTGCGCCCCATTAGCGCCCTCTTAAAGCACTAACGGGAGGCGCAAACCAACTGAATTCCACCCCCCCCGCCCCGAGTGTCTTCGCTTCCACCACTTCCGTCGGCAGCGAATTCCAGGTCCTTACCACTCAATGCGTAAAAAAGTTTTTCCTCACATCCCCCCTGTATCTCTTGCCCAAAACCTTAAATCTTGTACCATCAACTAGTGGGAACAGCCTTTCCCCATCTAGCCTATCCAAACTCGTCATAATCTTGTACACCTCTATCAAATCACCCCGCAACCTCCTTTGCTCTAATGAAAATAAATCCAGCTTCTCCAACCTGTCCTTGTAGCTAAGATCCCCCATCCCCGGAACCATTCTGGTAAATCTCCTCTGCACCCTCTCAAGGGCCTTCACATCCTTCCTAAAGTGACCAGAACTGGACGCAGTACTCCAGTTGTGGACTAACCAGTGCTTTATAAAGGTTCAGCATAACTTCTCTACTTTTGTACTAAAAACCTCTATTTATGAAGCCCATATGCTTTGTTAACCACTCTCTCAGTATGTCTTCAGGGACCTATGCACATTAACTCCCAGGTCCCTCTGTCCCTGCACACTCTTTAAAACTGTCCCATTAAGTGTATATTGCCTCTCCCTGTTCCTTCTGCCAAAATGCACCACCTCACACTTCTCTGTATTAAATTCCATCTGCCACTTGTCTGCCCATTCTGCTAGCCTTTCTATGTCCTGTTGCAGTTGATTGGTATTATCTGTAGTGTATGTACCTTTAAGGGGAGAACTACTTTTTACAGCTCCTGTATACTGTAGTACCGGCAGTGACCACACCTGTATATAAACCCTGAGTAGGGATTTGTACTATTAGTTTTAGAGTAACCCTCATCCAGTAAACACCTGTTGATTGTTCCTCTGCAGTCTCTGTCTATTTCTTGAAGGACACCATACACCAAGATTCACGGATTTAACATTATCCTCACTGTTTGCCACTCCCCCAAGTTTGGTGTGATCGGCAAATTTAGAAATTCTGCTCTGTATTCCAATATTCAGGTCATTTATATGTATCAAAAAAAGGCAGTGGCCCCAGCACTGACCCTTGGGGAACACCACTGTCTACCATCCTCCAGTCTGAAAAACAGCCATTTACCACAACTCGTTGTTTTCTGTCCTTAAGCCAATTCCTTATCTAAGCTGCCACTGACCAACCTATTCCATGAGCCATTATATAGAGCAAAAAGATGCATATATAAGATCTAGATGTAAATGATATACTGTATAATCATTTTGTCACGTTCAATAGAATTATCAGTTGACATTGGAATTATGTATGTAGACATGATTATACTTAAATAGCCAAAGACCTGATTTAAAAACATTAACACACTTAACGTTCTGTCATTTCTTAATATTTGACTTGTCAGGAAGTATTTAACAGAGTGGGATGAGGTCAAGCAGGAAGACACCAGAAGAATGAAAGAGTCTGACGAATTTCTGGTGAAGCTCACCCGTGCCATTAATCTGGATTGTAGAGGAGCGGAACATAATCTGGATTTCCTTGTGTCACAGGTATCTAGATCATACTTTACTGCAAGGGGCCAATATCCCAGATAATGGTTAAGCAGACTATCTCACCAGCCAGAATTCACATCCGCTCCAGGGAGCTAAATGACTAGGAACAGAATAATGAACAGAAAAAAACCCAGAGTCTAGGGTTGGGGGGGGAGAAATTGGGTACTTTAGCGCCTCTGGGGGGTGCTAATGGGCGTTATTGGCTTTGTGACCGGGCGCGGTGATAGTACCGACGCCCGCGAAATTGACGTGGAGATTTGCGGCAGCGGTAACCACTAGCATCGCCCCGATAGCACCCCGGGACCCGAATTTCGGTTCCGTCCCCTGCAGCATCGCCAGGCGACAACACCGACAGCTGCAGGAGGCGTTGTTCGAGGGGCCGGGAGCTTTGGAGATGCAAATAAAAGGAGAAAAATTTTAACAACGGTGCAATTGATTTTTTTCAATTGCTCCTGGACCATGATCGATTAGCCCAGCACCCTGCTGGAGTGTGTGGGGTTGATTGGGCCAGATAGCCGCTGCCGTCGGGGACCAGCTAACTGGTCCCAATGCAGAACCTGCAGCGGTGACCCTTCCCTTTAAGGGAGGGAAGGAATCTCGGATTGCGGCAGTGCTGCACGGGACCTTGTGCAGCGCTGCACCACTACCGCCCCGCCTGCGTCCTTTAGCTCTCCAGGAAGAAGGTGCAGCGCTTGATTTAGCGCTCCACTTCCTACCTGGAGCGCAAACACCGAATTTTGCAGAAACTGGGAATCATTAGCACCCGACACTAAGTTTCCCAGCTTTCAAAACTTAGCGCCCCAAACGGGACGATACTGAATTTCTCCCCCTTAACTTCTTACTCTTTGGCAAGCTGCTGAAGTTTATTTTAGAAGATTGATAATGTCCTATTCCTCACATCACAAGGACTTCCAGCAGGTTATAATGAACAATAACGAAGCCTGAGATCAAACAGTTGGAACATTCTCACTCGCGCTGTCAAGACATGGAGATTTCCGTGTTCGTTTGGAATGAAAAGTACGAGATCAAGTCTGTCATTTATCAGTGATAAGGTTTCTTTTTAATTCATATGAGGGATTATTTCACTGAGGGCAGGGAAAGGACTAGCAGCTCCCTGGCTCATCGGATTTGTACTACAGTCACAGGCTCTGAGTGGGGAAACCGTGCTCATGGACTGTGGTTCGCAGCAATGAACCACAAGCTATCCCTATGGGACAGACCTGGTTCTGGGATCAGAGTACAGTCTCCACCACTTACACAGTCCCCACTTATCCCGGACAGCCACCTATATCGGGGCAATGGCACTAACCATTTACCATTTCCATGGGCATCAATTAAAAAGGCTCCACTTTAAATAGTATTAATATGTTTCGGGCAGTTCAAGCAGCTGTTCACACCTTGTTAAAGTACGATTACCTGTCATTAAATCCTTTCAGGCAGCCCCAAGTGACAAAGCCTGCTGAAACTCGTGCTGCGTTTACTACAAATGAAGCTCATGCAGATTTTGGCAAAGTCCGACCTTGAGTTGAGTTCCAAGGTCATTTAACTTGCTATGTGTTGTTACCAAGGGGAGGCAATGGGTTAAGAAACATTAATCTCACACACACACATTATTCACAGGGAAATAAATTGGTTGCAGTTTATTTCAACTTTATCTAGAATGTTGGCTTCTGATAAAATGGGATAGGGTAGTCGTAGATTAAAAGATGGGCTCCCATGGTAGTTCAGGTAGTGTAGAGTTTTTCTAATTCATATTGTCTATGGATTTTTTTTTTAAGTCACAAAGTTTAGATGGATATGTAATATATACAGACACAAATCAAGGTATAAAAATAATAACTTGCATTTATATAGCACCTTTAACGTACTAAAAGATGACACAAAACTTGGAAGTATAGTGAACAGTGAGGCAGCTAGTGATAGACTTCAAGAGGACATAGACAGGCTGGTGGAATGGGCAGACACGTGGCAGATGAAATTTAATGCAGAAAACTGCAAAGTGATACATTTTGGTAGGAAGAACAATTAGAGGCAATATAAACTAAAGGGTACAATCCTAAAGGGGGTGCATGAACAGAGAGACCTGGGGGTATATGTGCACAAATCATTGACGGTGGCAGGGCAGGTTCAGAAAGTGGTTGAAAAAGCATACGGGATCCTGGGCTTCATAAATAGAGTACAAAAGCAAGGAAGTTATGATGAACCTGTAGGAATGTCTAGTTCCTATCCAAAAGACTGAGGTACACTCAGGCGATCAAATAAACGAGGTTTAATGAAAACGAACAGAGTTTAACGGATAACTACAGGAGAACATCGAATATAGGTCTAGTCAGTTCGGAGGCTCCACGAGGACTACTTGGGCGGTCCCGTGGCTGACGTATTGACGTTTTTCTCGCCGGTGGGGGATCACGTGATGAACGGCGTGACGTCATCGCGTTTACCCGCGCTAGTAAAGTGATCGTGCTCTGTACATGTAAACAGTGAAAACAAAGATACAGACTCAGGCTGTAGCTAACATATTATTAAAGGGAATTACATACAATTGATCGGAGTCCCTTAGTGGCTCCGCCACATGCGCCCCCCCAGAATTGTCTTTAATAGCAAAAGTAAAATGGCGAGGAGGCCTGACAAGCCTGTCAGATCGACTTCTGTAGCCTTGAAGTGGAAGCTGATGGACGGCGGGCAAGCTGGCGGGCGGTTGCGTTTGATCTGGCACGGCGACTGTGGGCGGTCGGCCACGTTTCGGCGGTTGTGCGATCTCGACTGGGCGGTCAAGGTTCAAGTGAGCCGGCTTCAACCGGTCAACCGAAATGTGGTCCGGTTTACCTCCGATATCGACCGAAAAAGTTTTGTCTTCCGGCTCTATCACGTGGAAAGGACCAGTGTAAGGGGGTTTGAGCGGATCCCGATGAGCGTCGTGGCGGATAAACACATAGTCGGCGTTCTTCAGCTCAGCTGGGACGTGGGAGCTCTGCAAGCCGTGATGTGACGTAGGCACTGGAGCGAAACTTCTGGCCGCCTCCTGGTGGCTGATGAGCTGCTGGGATGTGGACCATGGCTCTGTTGGAGTCGGCAGGAAAACCCCTGGTATGTGTAGCGGCTGGCCATATACGAGCTCCGCCGAGGACGATTGAAGATCTTCTTTAGGCGCCGTACGAAGACCCAAAAGGACCCATGGAAGCCTGTCCACTCAGCCCGCGCCTTGAAGGCTGGCTCGCAGTGCGGCTTTGAGTGACCTGTGGAATCGTTCGCACAGGCCGTTCACCTGTGGATGGTAGGCAGTGGTGTGATGTAGCTTGACGCCGAGCCCCTGAGCCACAGCGTTCCAGAGCTCAGAAGAAAACTGCGGCCCACGATCAGACGAAATGTCCGCCGGTACCCCGAAACGGGCGACCCAAGAGGAGATGAATGCACTGGCGGCGTCTGCGGAAGTGGTGGATGACGAAGGAACCGCTTCCAGCCATCGAGTGGTGCGGTCCACCATTGTAAGAAGATGAGTAAACCCGTGCGAAGGCGGAAGTGGCCCCACCAGGTCCACATGCACACGATCAAACCTATGTTCCGGAACAGCAAAAGTGGCCAATGGAGCCTTGACGTGACGCTGCACCTTGGCCTTTTGGCAGACCACACAGGTGTTGGCCCAGTCGCGAACATCCATTTGCATGCCCCGCCACACGAATTTGGACGACATCAGCCATTGCGAGGCCTTCATCCCAGGGTGCGACAACCCGTGTATGGCATCAAAAACTTTTCGGCGCCAGGCGACCGGCACGATAGGGCGAGGATCTCCTGCGGAGACGTCGCAGAGTAGCGTAGTGCCCGCGGCATGGAATTTGACGTCGGCTGCTTGGAGGCTGGAGGGGTTGGTTCTGTAAGATTGGACTTCCAGATCCGAGGCTTGATTCGCAGCCATGAGGGCATAGTCGATGCCGAGCTGGACTGCATGAACGGTCGCGCGGGAGAGGCAATCCGCCACCAGGTTGTCTTTACCGGACACATGCTGAATGTCAGTGGTGAATTCTGAGATAAACGTCAACTGACGTTGTTGCCGAGCTGACCACGGTTCGGCGGTCTTGGCCATAGCGAACGTTAGTGGCTTATGGTCCACAAAAGCCGTGAACGGATGTCCCTCTAGCAAGAACCGGAAATGGTGGATGGCCAGAAAAAGGGCCAGCAACTCCCGGTCAAACGTGCTGTACTTCAGTTCATTTCGCCGTAGTGGACGGCTGAAAAACGCCAGCGGTTGCCACGTCCCATGCACCCACTGTTCCTGCACTGCGCCGATGGCGTAGTCTGACGCGTTGGTGGTAAGGGCGATGGTGGCACCTGGCAGCGGGTGCGCTAGCATTGTTGCATTGGCTAAGGCGCCTTTTGTGTCGACGAACGCCCGGTCCATGTCGACCGTCCAGCTAATCGGATCCTTGCCGGACTTGCCCTTGAGGGCCTCGTACAGGGGCTGCATGAGCAGAGCTGCATTAGGGACGAACCGCTGATAAAAATTTACCATCCCGAGGAACTCCTGCAGGGCCTTGATGGTCTGCGGGTGCGGGAACGAAGTAGCTGCCTCCACCTTCTTTTGCAGGGGAATTGCGCCGTCCGATGTGATGCGATGGCCTAAGAAATCAATCTGCTGCAGGCCGAACTGGCACTTGGCCGGTTTGATGATCAAGCCGTGTTGACTGAGGCATCTAAAGAGGGTGCGTAAATGGCAGATGTGCTCCTCTTTATTAGGGCCGGTGATGAGGATGTCGTCGAGGTAGACGAATAGAAACTTGAGGTCCCGAAGCACGGAGTCCATCAAGCACTAGAAAGCCTGTGCAGCGTTCTTTAATCCAAACGGCATCTGCAGAAATTCAAACAGGCCGAATGGGGTGATGACTGCAGTTTTCGGGACGTCTTGCGGGTGTACAGGGACCTGGTGGTAGCCACGGACAAGGTCGACTTTTGAAAAAATGGTATTTCCTGCCAAATGGGCAGAGAAATCCTGAATATGAGGGATCAGGTACTGATCAGGAGTAGTGGCGTCGTTCAGGCGTCGGTAGTCGCCGCAAGGCCGCCATCCGCCGCCAGGTTTCAGAACAATGTGGAGAGGCGAAGACCAGGGACTATTCGACGGGCGAATAATCCCCAGCCGCTCCATCGTGTCGAACTCCGCTTTCGCAGCCGCGAGCTTGCCAGGTTCGAGGCGCCGGGCCCGTGCGTAGACCGGGGAGCCAGTAGCGGTGATGTGATGTTCGACAGCATGTTTCGTGGCCGTGGAAGAGAAAATGGGTCTGGTCAGGTTTGGGAAATCTCCGAGGAGGCGAGTGAAGTCATCCGGAGGTGGGAACGCACAGGAGACAGTGCGCGACACGGCGTTACCGCGGTGGCACAGGGTGGAGTGAAAAGTAGCCGCATTGATCAACCAGCGGTGCCGTACATCCACCAGGAGGCCGTTGGCACACAAAAAATCCGCCCTGTGGATGGCTTGAGAGACTTTGGCCGTGATGAAATCCCAGTAAAACTGCTGGCCGCCGAAGCACACCTGGACCCGCCATCTTCCGAAGGTCCGAATGGCCCCGCCATTAGCCGCCTGGAGGGAGGGGCCGTGCCCCCTGGCTTGTAGATCAAGATTTGACGCGGGTAGGATGCTACACTGCGCCCCGGTGTCGCAGAGGAAACGTCGACCAGATCGGGAGTCGGTGATGGAGGAGTTTTCCCGAATTACCAATTGCCATCGCAGCCACGGGGCGCTCGTTATAACTGGTCCTCTTTCGACAGGGTTGCTGCTGTTTTTTTTTTGAGCGAAAAGCTGCAGGGAGGGCGGCAGCATCTTGCTTTCACGCCAAAACGGGCGTGGTAGAAGCACAACCCCGCAGGTTGAGGGGCTGGAGCGGTGTCCGTGGGGGATGGGCGCCTCGTGGCAGCACAGTACTGCTGTGTCACCGCGAAGATCTTGTCCGCTTCGGCAGCCAGCTCTGCGCAGTCTGTGACTTCCGACCTGGCTAGGGCAGCCTGAACTTGCTCCGGTAGCTGGCTGAGGAATAACTCCCTGAAGAGGAAACATTCCGGTTCGCAGCCCAGGAGCGTGAGCATTTGGCTCATGAGCTCGGACAGCTTGGAGACCCCGGGGCCGGGCATAGCGAGCAGCCGGCGGGCGCGCTCCGACTTCGTGAGCCCGAAGACCTGTAACAACCGCGCCTTTATCGTTTCATACTTGCGATCTTCTGGTGGATTACCAAGCAGGCTGATGATCCGCGAGGCTGTGGCGCTGTCGAGGGCGGAGACCACGTAATAGTAACGGGTCTCATCCGCAACGATGTTCCTGATTGCGAACTGGGCTTCAGCCTGGATGAACCACGTGGCTGGCTGTTGCTCCCAGAACTGTGGTAGCTTCAAAGCAACGGCGTTCGATTCCATGTTCAGTAACTTCTGCGAAAACCGTTCTCAAAAGTCGGGGTCACCAATGTAGGAATGTCTAGTTCCTATCCAAAAGACTGAGGTCCACTCAGGCGATCAAATAAACGAGGTTTAATGAAAAGTAACAGAGTTTAACGGATAACTACAGGAGAACATCGAATATAGGTCTAGTCAGTTCGGAGGCTCCACGAGGACTGCTTGGGCGGTCCCGTGGCTGACGTCATGACGTCATCATGTTTTTCCCGCCGGTGGGGGATCACGTGATGAACGGCGTGACGTCATCGCGTTTACCCACGCTATTAAAGTGATCGCGCTCTGTACATGTAAACAGTGAAAACAAAGATACAGACTCAGGCTGTAGCTAACATATTATTAAAGGGAATTATATACAATTGATCGGAGTCCCTTAGTGGCTCTGCCACAAACCTTTATAAAACACTGGTTCGGCCTCAACTGGAGTATTGTGTCCAATTGTGGCACTGCACTTTAGGAAGGATGTGAAGGCCTTAGAGAGGGTGCAGAAAAGATTTACAAGAATGGTTCCTTCAGTTACGTGGCTAGACTGGAGAAGCTGGATTGTTTTTAGAGCAGAGAAGGTTGAGAGGAGATTTGATGGAGGTGTTCAAAAACATGAGGGGTCTCGACAGAGTAGATAGAGAAAAACTGTTCCCATTGACGGAAGGGTTGAGAACCAGAGGACACAGATTTAAGGTGATTGGCAGAAGAACCAAAGGTGACATGAGGGAAAACTTTTTTACGCAGCGAGTGGCTAGGATCTGGAATGCACTGCCTGAGAGGGTGGTGGAGGCAGCCTCAATCGTGGCTTTCAAAAGGGAATTGGGTAAGTACCTGTAGGAAAAAAAATTGCAGGGTTACGGGGAAAAGGTGGGGGAGTGGACGAGCTGGAGTGCTCTTGTAGAGAGCCGGCACAGGCTTGACGGACCGAATGGCCGCCTCCTGTGCTGTAACCATTTTATGATTCTATGAAAACGTCACAAGTCGCTTCACAGAAACGTTATCAGACAAAACTTGACATCGAGCCACATAAGGAGATATTAGGACAGGTAACCAAAAGTTTGGTCAAAGAAGTAGGTTTTAAGGAGCGTCTTCAAGGAGGAGAGAGGGAGGCGGAGAGGTTTAGGGAGGGAATTTCAGTCAAGGACCTAGGTGGCTGAAGGCGTGGCTGCCATTGGTGGAGTGGTTAAAATCGGGGATCCGCAAGAGGCCAGAATTGGAGGAGCGCACAAAATAAAGAGTAAATGAAAGGATTCAAGAAACCAGGTGGTGGGTTTGCAGTCTAGGCCTCTTCATTTCAAGTTGCTTTATTCAAATTATCTGATAATTCACATTTTTAGCACTAAATTCTAACTATATGATTTACATTGCTTGATTCAAATTATTGGATCATTTTAAATGCAAAAAATGACTGAACTATCAGAAGTGGACTGTTCTTCACCAAAATAAAAAATGACCGCACACCCTTCCTCTGAAGTGGGCTTGACCCTGACAAGCCATCTCAGAGCAGTAATTTAGAGGTCAGGGATAGGACATCAGATGCGAAGTAAGAGGACTGAAGGAATATTAGGGTGTTTACCACCATCTGGGATTAGTAATTCTACCTTTGCTTTAAAATTTGTTTTATTTTGCTTGCCAGTTTTTCTCTCCTGACCTAAAGTTGCTAACTCTTTTCTGGGGTCAGTGTGCTCCAGTCAACCTCTTGTATCTTGCCAAACCAGCCATTACGCATTTGTGAGCCTTGTACTGAGTCTGTTGCAACCCTGTCTAGAATGAGCTAACTCAACCCAGATCATAGGATTATAGGAAATATTAGACGAAAAAATACCAAGGTCCATCGAGTTCACCTTCTACCATCCTGTTTGTTGCATAATACCATGATAATGGTGCTGTTGACGAATCATAGCAAACAATCTCTATCAATTATTCTACAACAGACTCAGACATGAGGTGAGTAAAGCCCCAGTGTTGGAGAGCTTTGGGAACCATAGGTCAAAAGTCACCTGTTCCTCCCAAGCATGGAACACGTAACCACAGGAAATGTCTCAAATTATTCATATATACTGTATCCCAAAATTTTATTTTTGGAAATAAATCTCTCTAATTTGCATGTGAATGAATCAATACTAACTGCTTTCACCATCTCCCTAGGGACTCTGTTTCATAGATTGATCACTCGCTCACTGAAATATTGTTTTTGCAGATTAGTTTTGAATTTACCTCCCTTCAATTGCAGGCTGTGTCCTCTGGTTCCACTGTTCTGGACAGGTGAAACAGCTTGTCATGGTCTACATTATCTAGTCACTTTAGAATCCTAAATACAGCAAATCACCTCTCAACCTTCTCTTTTCCAGTAAGAACATGCTTAATTTACATAATTGCTCATAATCCAAACCTTCCATCCCCTCAGTCATTCTGGTTACTCTCCTTTGTAACAGAGATTGGACCTGGGATCCTCCTGGTCAAAATGGCTTAGTTATGTAACTGGACAAGCTCACCGACACATCAGACTTTAAACAGGAATGGAAAGGCAGACATTACCAGGCTTTGCTGGTGGCACGGAGTCTCACTAGACACAAGTGTGGCCCTGATCCTGCATCTAGCAAGGCCTCGCGTCGAACATAGGGACTGGAGTAGGCCATTCAGCCCCTCAAGCCTGTTCCGCCATTCAGTCAGATCATGGCTGCTCTGTACCTCAACTCTATTTACCTGCCTTTGTTCCACATCCCTTAATACCCTTATCCAACAAATATCTGTCAATTTCAGTCTTGAAAAGTTCAATTGACCCCAGCATCCACAGTGTTTTGGGGAGAGAGTTTCAAATTTCCACTAACCTTTGCATGAAAAAGTGCTTCCTGATTTCACTCCTGAATGGCCTAGCTCAAATTCTAAGATTGTGCCCCCTTGTTCTGGATTCCCCACCAGAAGAAATAGGTCTGTGTTTCTACTCTATCGAATCATTTTGTCATTTTAAACTGGGGAGTCTAGAACCAGGGGTCACAGTCTCAGAATGAGGGGTCAGCCCCCATTTAGGACTGAGATGAGGAGAAATTTCTTCACTCAGAGGTTGGTGAATCTTTGGAATTCTCTGCCCCAAAGGGCTGTGGAGGCTCAGTCATTGAGTATATTCAAGACAGAGATCGATAGATTTTTGAATATTAAGGGAATCAAGGGGCTGGATTTTCCAAGCCCTATGGAGGCGGGACTGCCGGTAAATTAGCAGAAAGTGGGGGTGGATGGCAAACCCGCCCCCATTGCAATCGCATTGAGTTTAAGCAGACTTTGCTAAGTGGCAGAAAAAGTCTTTTAAGTGCATTTACTGAATTTTAGTGAGTAAAAAAGTGAATTATTTGAAGTAAGTTTAATTTTTTTAGAGTAAATTAAGCTGTTGGGGAGTTGAAACCGGAAGTAGAATCCGGGTATAAAAAGGGCGGGCTTAGTGCGGTAGCGCTGAGTGCGGTCGCATTGAGTGTAAGTAGAGTTTGGTAAGTGGCAGAGTTCGGGCAAGTGGGAGGTGAGGGGGTGCTTGTTGCTCTGGTTTGCTTCCCTCTCTCAGGCTAATCCAACACTGCGGACGTGGAGCAGTGAGACAACTCAACCGGATAGGTCCCCCAGACAGCTTCCACGAGGGAGGTTGGTGATCAACTGGTTGGTAGGTTCTCTCCCTTTTCTTCTATACCTTTAAGTTGGTAAGTTCTATTAAATAGTGGTGTAATATTATCATCTATATCGGGGCAGAGGGTCTTCATAACTAATAATAAGAAATTTAATTAATTACACAGATATGGGTGAACAGGTGATGTGTCACTGTTGCGAAATGTGGGAGCTGGTGGACCCCATTGAGGCTCACGGTGATTACATTTGCGATAAGTGTTTGCTGCTAGAGGAACTCAAGCTCCATGTTAAAGAGCTTGAGACCGAGCTTCAGACACTGCGACACATCAGGGAGGGGGAGAAGTTCCTGGACTCTCTGTTTCAGGAGGTGGTCACACCTATGAAATTAATTACTGCAGATGTAGTCCGTGGTCAGGGACAGGGTGGTGTGACTACGAGTGAGGAAGGTACAGGGATCCAGGATGTAGTGTTGAAGGAGCCGCAGCCCTTGCTCTTGTCAAGCAGGATTGAGGTTCTTACTCCCTGTGAGGGCAGGAGCGGGGATTGCAGGGTGGATGAGCAACCTGGCCACAGCACCGTGGTGCAGGGGGCCATTCAAGTGGAGGGAGTAAAAAGAAATGTTGTAGTGGTAGGGGATAGTATCATTAGGGGGATAGATAAGGGTTCTCTGCAGTCAAGAGCGGGAGTCCCGAAGGCTGTGTTGCCTGCCCGGTGCCAGGGTTAAGGACATCTCTTCTGGGCTGGAAAGAAACTTGGAGGGGGAGGATCCAGTTGTCGTGGTCCATGTTGGTACAAACGACGTAGATAGGACAAGGAAGAAGGTTCTGTTAAAGGAGTATGAGCAGCTAGGGGTCAAATTAAAAAACAGAACCTCAAGGGTAATAATCTCTGGGTTATTACCTGAGCCACGAGCGAATTTGGCTAGGATAAATAAAATTAAAGAGTTAAATGCGTGGCTCAAAGACTGGTGTGGGAGAAATGGGTTTTGCTTCTTGGGACACTGGCACCAGTACTGGGACAGGAGGGAGCTGTTCCGTTGGGACGGACTCCACTTGGCCAGTGCTGGGACTAGAGTCCTGGCGAATCATATAACTAGGGCTGTAGAGAGGGCTTTAAACTAATTAGTGGGGGGGAGGTTTCTAGAGAGCAAATAACAGAAATGACAACGGAGAAGGTCATAGACTTAGGTAGCAGTGGGGAAATTAAAAAACAACGTGTCAGGAAGGGACAGAAGGTATGGAGTAAAAGGTAAAGTAGTAAAAGGGGAAAAAACAGAACTAAGTGTCACAAAACATATTTGAAAGTTCTTTATCTGAATGCACGTAGCATTCATAACAAAATGAATGAGTTAACGGCACAAATAACTACATATGGGTATGATCTTGTGGCCATTACAGAAACATGGCTGCAGGGTGACCATGACTGGGAATTAAACATACCAGGTTATTTAACAATCAGGAAGGACAGGCAGGAAGGGAGGGGAGGTGGGGTGGCTATGTTAATAAAGGAAGGAATCACTATAATACAGAGAAATGATATTGGGTCAAAGGAGCAGGATAGTGAAACAGTTTGGGTAGAGATAAGGAATAATAAGGGGAAAAAAACACTAGTGGGTGTAGTCTATAGGCCTCCGAACAGTTGCAATTCTGTTGGACGGAGTATTAATCAGGAAATAGTTGAGGCTTGTAATAAGGGAACAGCTATAATTATGGGGGATTTTAACTATCATATTAACTGGACAAATCAAATTGGGCAGAGCAGCCTTGAAGATGAGTTCATTGAGTGTATTAGGGATGGGTTTCTTGAGCAGTATGTAACTGAACCGACCAGGGGGCAAGCAACCTTAGATTTGGTCCTGTGTAATGAGAGAGGATTAATTAAAAATGTCCTAGTAAAGGATCCCCTTGGAATGAGTGACCATAACATGGTTGAATTCCATATTCAAGTAGAGGGTGAGAAGGTTGGATCTCAAACAAGCGTGCTGAGCTTGAATAAAGGAGACTATGAAGGTATGAGAGCGGAATTGATTAGAGTGGACTGGGAAAATAGATTAAAGGGTAAGACGGTACATGATCAGTGGTGTACATTTAAGGAGTTATTTTACAACTTCCCAAAAAAATATATTCCACTGAGGAAAAAAGGGTGTAAAAGAAAAGATAGCCATCTGTGGCTAAGTAAAGTAATTAAGGATAGTATCCGACTAAAAACAAGGGCATATAAGGTAGCCAAATCTAGTGGGAGGATAGAAGATTGGGAAGTCTTTAAAAGACAGCAAAAAGTAACAAAAAGATTGATTAAGAAAGGGAAGATAGATTATGAAAGTAAATTAGCAAAAAATATAAAAACGGATAGCAAAAGTTTCTATAGTTATATAAAAAGAAAAAGGGTAGCTAAAGTAAATGTTGGTCCCTTAGAGGATGAGACCGGGAAATTAATGGTGGGAAACATGGAGATGGCAATAATGCTGAACAAATATTTTGTATCAGTCTTTACGGTAGAGGACACTAAGAATATCCCAACACTGGACAAACAGGGGGCTCTAGGGGGAGAGGAGCTAAATACGATTAAAATCACTAAGGAAGTGGCACTTGGTAAAATAATGGGACTTAAGCCGGATAAATCCCCTGGACCTGATGGCTTACATCCTAGGGTCTTGAGGGAAGTGGCGGTAGGGATTGTGGATGCATTGGTAATAATTTTCCAAAACTCCCTGGACTCAGCAAAGGTCCCGGCAGATTGGAAAACTGCTAATGTAACACCCTTATTTAAAAAGGGTAGTAGGCTGAAGGCTGGAAACTATAAACCTGTTAGCCTAACATCTGTGGTTGGTAAAATGTTAGAGTCCATTATTAAGGAGACAGTAACGGGACATTTGGATAAACATGATTTAATAGGACAAACTCAGCATGGTTTCATGAAGGGGAAGTCATGTTTGACAAATTTGCTTGAGTTCTTTGAGGAAGTAACATACAGGGTGGATAAAGGAGAACCAGTGGGCGTAGTGTGTTTAGACTTCCAAAAGGCATTTGACAAGGTGCCACACAAAAGATTATTGCTCAAGATAAAAAATCACGGGATTGGGGGTAATATTCTGGCGTGGGTGGAGCATTGGCTCTCTAACAGAAAGCAGAGAGTTGGGATAAATGGTTCATTCTCAGACTGGCAATCAGTAACTAGTGGTGTTCCGCAGGGGTCAGTGCTGGGTCCCCGACTCTTTACAATCTATATTAACGATTTGGAGGAAGGGACCGAGTGTAACATATCAAAATTTGCAGATGATACAAAGATGGGAGGGAAAGTAGTGAGTGAGGAGGACATAAAAAACCTGCAAAGTGACATAGACAGGCTAAGTAAATGGGCAGAGATTTGGCAGATGGAATACAATACTGGAAAGTGTGAGGTTATGCACTTTGGCAGGAAAAATCATAGAGCAAGTTATTATCTTAATGGCAAGAAACTGGAAAGTACTGTAGTACAGGTAGACTACCCTTTATCCGGACTTCCGAAAACCGAAACCCTCTAAAAACCGAAGGTTTTTTCGTTCATCGTAAGTCGTGCGTACGAACGAAAAAACCTTCGGTTTTTAGAGGGTTCCGGTTTCGGAAGTTCGGATAAAGGGTAAGTCGTGCGCACGACCCCCCGCCGACCCCCCCGCGGACCCCGCCCACCCCGACAACTGCCGACCCACCCGCGGACCCCGCCGGCCCCGACAACCGCCGATCCCCCCCCGCGGACCCCGCCAGCCCCGACAACCGCCGGCCCCGACAACCGCCGACCCCCCCGCGGACCCCGCCGACCCCGACCCCCGCCGACCCCGACTGACTTACGCTGAGCGTCAGCGTAAGTCGTGCGCACGACCCCCCGCCGACCCCCCCGCGGACCCCCGCCGACCCACCTTCCGAAATCCGAAATTCTCCTTTATCCGAAACTCGGCTGGTCCCGAGGTTTTCGGATAAAGGATAGTCTACCTGTACAAAGGGATCTGGGGGTCCTGGTGCACGAAACTCAAAAAGTTAGTATGCAGGTGCAGCAAGTGATCAAGAAGGCCAATGGAATGTTGGCTTTTATTGCTAGGAGGATAGAATATAAAAGCAGGGAGGTATTGCTGCAGTTATACAAGGTATTGGTGAGACCGCACCTGGAATACTGCATACAGTTTTGGTGTCCATACTTAAGAAAAGACATACTTGCTCTCGAGTCAGTACAAAGAAGGTTCACTCGGTTAATCCCGGGGATGAGGGGGTGGTCATATGAGGAGAGGTTGAGTAGATTGGGACTCTACTCATTGGAGTTCAGAAGAATGAGAGGCGATCTTATTGAAACATATAAGATTGTGAAGGCTCTTGATCGGGTGGATGCGGTGAGGATGTTCCCAATGATGGGTGAAACTAGAGCTAGGGGGCATAATCTTAAAATAACGGGCTGCTCTTTCAAAACTGAGATGAGGAGAAACTTCTTCACTCAGAGGGTGGTAGGTTTGTGGAATTTGCTGCCCCAGAAAGCTGTGGAAGCTACATCATTAAATAAATTTAAAACAGAAATAGATAGTTTCCTAGAAGTAAAGGGAATTAAGGGTTACGGGGAGCGGGCAGGAAATTGGACATGAGTCTAGGTTCGGAATGGTCATGGCCCTGTGGGTAGTGGAGCGGGCCCAGGGGCCGTGTAGCCTGGTTCTGCTCCTACTTCTTGTGTTCTAATTCTGTGTTAGATTTCAGGAGATGGTTTTATTGCTGTTCCTGGCTGGGGTGGAGATCGCCTTTACAGAAGGTAAGTACTGTAGAAAATATAGGGACAGAGTGATCTCCTGGAAGAGTTTCGATCGCCTAGATGGGTCGGAGAGGAATTTCCCAGATTTTTTCTCCCAAATTGGCCATTGGGTTTTTGATCTGGTTTTTCGCCTCTCCCGGGAGATCACATGGGTTCGGGTGGGATGGAGAGTGATAGAAGATTTGAGGTTAGGATCAGATCAGCCATGATCTTATTGAATGGTGGAGCAGGCTTGAGGGGCCGATTGGCCTACTCCTGCTCCTATTTCTTATGTTCTTATGTTCTTATCCCACCTCCGTGCCCACTTGCCAGGAGGCGGGAAGATGTGCAGCTTCGGGTCCCGTCTCCTGGAGGCGGGAAAGGCTTTTAATCCTTTTAACTGCCTGTTAACAGGTAGTTAACAGGCAGAAAAAAGGATTAGTGCCATTTTACCTTCACAGGTGAAGGCTTCCCGACCTCGGAGAACCCCGCCGGGTTGGAGGAGACGTGGAGGAGGTCCAGGGTGGTCGGAGGCACCTGGAAGTAAGATGTAGAGGTGAGTGATGGGTGTAAGTGTGGAGTGGTAAGTATGCAAGGTGAGTGATTAGTTTAAAAAAGTGTTCACTTACCTTTTTTTCCTTCTATAGCCTTTAGCCGTGCTGGATCGGGAGAGCGGACATCCACCTTGTCAATTTCAGGTAATGGCTAATGGACCCTCCGATCCATCAGACATCTGAAATTTACTTATTTTCAATGTTTGTTGAGTCCTCACCACAAAGACTCATCAAACTAAAGAGAATGTCAGTGTTTGACAGCATGTCTGACGTTGACGTGATCTGTCAGTGACTTCTTCCCTAATTGGCTTGCTGAGCCTGCAGGGTGGGCTTAACAAGCTCAATCAGGGCAAAATCCCTCTGAATGGTTAGGCGAGGATGGAGAGGGGGACATTGACACGGCAATCAGCAGTCCCGCCTCCAACTCACCTCCATTGACAAAATCCAGCCCAAGGGATATAGAGCTAGTGCAGGAAAGTGGAGATGAGGTAGAAGATCAGCCATAATCTTATTGAATTGCGCAGGTTCAAAGGGCCATATGGCCTACTCCTGCTCCTATTTCTTATGTTCTTATTTTGTTTAAACACCTCGATTAGATCATTCCTCAACCATCTAAACTCAAGGAAATACAACAACAACAACAACTTGTATTTGTATACCACCTTTAACGTTGCAAAAGGTCCCAAAGTGCTTCACAGGACCGTTATAATACAAAATTTATAACCAAGTTTATACAATCTGTCCTCATATAATTTAATTCATAAAGCTCTGGTATCATTCTGGTGAATCTGCACTGCACCCCCTCCAAGGCCAATATATACTTCCTGAGGTGCATTGCTTAAAACTGAACGGAGTTCTCCAGATGGGGTCTGACCAAGGCTCTGTTTCCTTCCCTTGGTAGTCCAGCTCCGTTGAGATAAAGCCCAACTTTTCCAGAGGCTTTATGATATCAGTCCTATTAGGTTTATATGGGTTCAACAAAATGATACGGCAATAATAATGAATGGGGAATAACTCACATGTGGCACAACTTTGCCATCCAGTAACGCCAAGGACAGTGCAGTACTCTCTGTGACCTAGTTAAACACCTTTGCAGGCAGCAAGAGACAGACCGCAGGTCCTCCTAAGTGGCTGACCTACCTAGTGCACTAATACGAGTCGTGTGCACAGGGGCACTGTGTTTTGGTCCAACATTGTCCTCTGCACTACCTCAACTGCCACGATTTCCTGTAACATTTTGGGGCTTTTATAAATAAGGCCGGGGAGGGATTTGTTTTAATTCATGTTATTGATATAATTTCAGATTCAGCTTACAAAGGAATAACATCCAGATATACACAAGCCATTTAGGATGGTTGGGACCCCAGATGGAACAGGCATCATCGACATCAGTTTGTTTATTTTCACATGCTAGATTAGCTTTGAAATAATGAGAGCTGTTAAAGGGCTGGATTAAGCAGCTCTCTCCATTATGATAGAATGGTTTTGATTCAGTATACCTTGCAGGGGGCTTAGCTGAACAGACATGAAGATGGCACAAGCTTCCTCGTCAAGGGGACAGCTTTTCATTGAAGGTGGTAATTATGATTGGCAGCTCAGTGGAACAATCCTTGACACCCAGAGTTGAGGGGTCAGAGTATATTCCCTGCTTCTCTCACTCCCTCTGGAGGGACAGTCAAAGAGTGAGAGAGACAAAGGGGGGAATTTTAACACCCCCCCATGATCGGTCCTCCCTCCGTCCAAATTGCCGGTCTGACACCCCCCATCAACTTCTGATCTTTCCCAGTTGCCTAATGGTCCCTGGCTGCGGCGTTCTCTGCTGGCTTTCCCACCTGGAAGCCGGCCAGCCTGTCGAGCTGGCTGGCTGCTGGGGTGGAAATGGAGTAAAATCCGTGTTCCCGGGATTTCCGGGTTTCTCTCCCAGCAACCGCGCTGCCCCGCTCCCTCGCCACCTCACCGTAACTATTGGGGCCAGAGTCTCGTCAGGTGGGCTTCACTGCAGAAACCCTAGAATTACCATGTGTGCCACAGTGAGAAGCTGTCATGCAGAACTGCACAGGTGTGGGTTGTGGACTCCACCGCTGGACCTTGCAAGATCATTCAACAAACCCAAGTGACTGCAGATAACCTCATGCTCAGATAGTAACCATCTTTTAAATGAGACACAAAACCCTGACCAGCAGAAGCTAAAATGTGCACGCAGTATATTTTCCTAAACAATATCATATTTCTTCAGTCTAAGCCACTCGGTTCCTTAAAACTATCGCTGACTTTGGTGAGATTTCAGGTATGTTACAAAGCGAGATACTACTTTATGATGCATTTTCCTTCATAGGTCGGAGAATTGTACAAGGAGAGCACCAGGAAATATTGCCAGATTACAAGCCTTGAGGAGACTATTGGTGCCCATGACATGGAGTCAAAGGCTAGCCGTGAAACTATCATGAGACTCGTGTCTGAGTTGGGAAGGGAGCAGAAAGCTGTTGCCTCCTATGTGCAGGAATTGGAGACCCTTCGTAAGGTATGTAGAAGCTGACCGTGGCTTTGTCTAATTAATTAGACTGAATAATAAGAAACTTGTGAAACCATAATTGGAAATTCAGCATGGATAAATAAAATATAAGAAGTGGAGGGGCTGACTGTAGTGTTCAGCAAAGGGGGTTTCTGATCTTAGTCGTCTATTAAGGGGAGATGCAGAGTTGAGGCCATGACTTTTTGACTCATATATTCTACCATCTTGGCATAGACTTTGACCTTGTGAAGAGTGACCTCCATGGCACTGGAATGCCCTTTCTGAAAAAAGATGCCACTGTGGCGGAACCACCAGAGGATTACGGACAATTGTATATAATTCCTTTTACAGCAATGTAGTACAGCTGGGGGCTGCACCTTTAATGTATCTGTTAACTGTACTAGGGCTTCTTTCCTGTACTCCACGCGATGACGTCATGCCGTCCGTCACGTGATCTCTCAACGGTGGGAAGAACGTGATGACGTCATGACGTCAGAGCTCAGAACCTTCTAGCAGTAGAGCTCGGAACCTGCTAGCAGTTGAGCTCGGAACCTGCTAGCAGTTGAGCTCGGAACCTTCTAGCAGTTTCCAGAGAGGCTTTCAAGCAGACCAGACCTATTTGCATTGTATCCTACAGTTTCCTGTACAGCTTCGTTTGTTCATTAAATTTTATTGTTTTTGATTTTCTGAGTCGATCTCAATTCTTCGGCTAGGAACCCCAGTTCCTACATTGGTGACCCCGATTTCTTCGAACAATTTTCGTTGAAGTTACATCATGGACACGAACGCCGTCACCCTCAAACTGCCGCAATTTTGGGAGCAACAACCAGCCACGTGGTTTTTCCAGGTGGAAGCCCAATTTGCAATCCGGGGAGTAGCAGCGGATTCGACCCGTTGTTATTATTACGTGGTCTCCGCCCTCGACAGCGCCACGGTCTCGCGGGTCGTCAGCCTCCTTGAGAGTCCACTGAACGATGGCAAGTACGAAGCTTTAAAAGCACGTTTACTGCAGATTTTCAGTCTGTCCAAGTCGGAGCGCGCTCGCAGACTTATCGCCATGCCCGGCCTCGGGGACTCAAAACCCTTAGAGCTCATGAGCCAAATGCTCACGCTTTTGGGCTCGGAATCGCAATGTTTTCTGTTCCGCAAGCTGTTTCTCTGTCAACTACCAGAGCCAGTACAGACGGCCTTGGCCAATTCCGCGATCACGGATTGTGCTGAACTCGCCACGGAAGCGGATAAAATATTCACCGTCTCACAACAATCTTGTGCAGCCACAAGGCGCCCATCCCCCACAAGAGCGAATCCGACTCCTCCTCCTGCAGGCTGGTGTGCATACCACGCTCGTTTCGGCGCAAAGGCCATAAATTGCCGTCCGCTCTGCAGTTTCTCACCAAAAAAAAAAACCTACCTCAAACCAGCGGTTTCTGAGAAGATCAATAAGGCCTAAGGGACGCGCCGGAGTTGCGATGGCCGTCGGGTCCGCAGGGAAACTCCTATACATTACAGACTCCCTGTCAGGGCGACGTTTTCTCTGTGATACTGACTCCCAGTGCAGTATCCTACCAGCGTCGAAGCTAGATCTTCAATCCGGCGGTCAAGGTCCCCCCCTCGAGGCAGCCAATGGTGCGGTCATTCGCACGTTCGGAAAGCGTAGGGTCCAGTTGAGTTTTGGCGGCCAACGTTTTGTTTGAGAGTTCATCACGGCGAAAGTCTCACAGGCCATCCTGGGGGCAGATTTCTTCTGCGCAAACGGGTTTCTCGTCGACGTCCGACACCGCCGGCTAATCAGTGCCTCCACTTTTTACTCGGTCCCCTGCCACCGAAGCACCGCGATGTCTTGGTCAGTTGCCTGTGCAGTCCCATCTCCAAATGAGTTCTCTCGTTTTCTCAGTGAGTTCCCTGAGCTCAGCAGGCCCACATTTTCTTCTTCAGTCGCGCGGCACGGTGTGGTGCACCACATTACCACGACAGGATCCCCCGTTTATGCGAGAGCTCGAAGGCTGGAACCCGGCAAACACGCGGCCGCCAAGGCGGAGTTCCATACAATGGAACGCCTGGGTATTATTCGACGTTTGAATAGTCCTTGGTCCTCGCCATTACACATTGTTCCTAAGCCGGGCGGCGGATGGCGACTACAGACGCCTGAATGAGGCTACCACACCGGATTGGTACTCAATTCCTCACATTCAGGATTTTTCGGCCCATCTGGCAGGGAATTCCATCTTTTCCAAAGTAGACCTCATCCGAGGCTATCATCAAGTGCCTGTGCATCCTCAGGACGTCCCCAAAACTGCCGTCATCACACCTTTCGGGCTCTTTGAGTTCCTTCGTATGCCGTTTGGGCTGAAGAATGCAGCACAAGCCTTCCAACATCTCATGGATTCCGTGTTGCGCGATCTGCCGTTCATCTTCATCTACCTAGACGACATCCTTATTGCCAGTAACAGCACGAAAGAACACATTACGCACTTGCGTACCCTTTTTTCTCATCTCAGCCAACATGGCCTTATTATCAACCCGGCCAAGTGCCAGTTTGGGTTGCACAGCATTGATTTCCTGGGACACAGAATCACCTCAGAAGGCGCCGTCCCGCTGGCCACGAAGGTGGAAGCAGTCACCTCGTTCCCTCTTCCTCAGACCATCAGGGCCCTCCAGGAGTTTCTGTGAATGGTCAATTTTTATCATTGGTTCGTCCCCAAGGCGGCATTGTTGATGCAACCTTTGTATGAGGCCCTCAGAGGTAAATCGGGCAAAGACCCGATCGATTGGACACCCCAGATGGACCAGGCTTTCCTCGACACTAAGAACGCTTTGGCTGCTGCGACCATGTTGGTACATCCCCTTCCGGGCGCAACCATTGCCCTTACCACCGACGCATCTGATTATGCCATCAGGGCAGTACAGGAGCAGTGGGTCGACGGCACATGGCAACCACTGGCTTTCTTCAGCCGCCAATTGCGGAAGAACGAACGCAAGTATAGTACTTTTGATAGGGAGTTGTTGGCATTGTTTCTGGCCATCCGCCATTTTCGCTTCCTACTGGAAGGACGCCCATTCACGGCTTTTGTAGACCACAAGCCACTTACTTTTGCGATGGCCAAGACAGCGGAACCATGGTCGGCACGGCAACAACGTCATCTTACGTACATATCTGAATTTACAACCGACATACAACATGTCTCGGGCAAAGACAACCTGGTGGCGGATTGTCTCTCCCGCGCCCAGCTCCACACATTACACCTGGGAGTCGACTATGTTGGTTTGGCAAAAGAACAGAAGGCAGACCCTGAAGTGCACGCATACCGGACCGCACCTTCCAGCTTACAAGTGGCTGATGTCAGTTTCCAGGCCACAGTGACCACACTCCTGTGTGACATCTCGATGGGCGTCCCACGTCCAATCGTTCCAGTCGAATGGCGCAGGAGAATTTTCGACACTATCCACGGGTTGTCACACCCTGGCATGAGAGCGTCACAACGACTCATGGCAAAGAAATTCGCCTGGAAGGGCATGCATCTCGACGTCCGTGACTGGACCAATACCTGCGTGAGTTGCCAGAAGTCCAAGATACAACGCCATGTTAAGGCCCCAGTCGCCACTTTTCCGGTTCCGGAGCGTCGATTCAACCATGTGCACGTGGACCTGGTTGGTCCTCTCGCTTCCTCTTGCGGGTACACTCAACTCCTCACGGTGGTAGACCGCACTACTACCAGGTGGCCAGAGGCAATTCCTTTGGTTGCCACCACAGCGGCAGACGTCTCCAGAGCCTTCATCTCGTCGTGGGTAGCTCGGTTCGGGGTACCGGCTGACATCTCATCCGCCAGGGGCCTCAATTTACCTCTGAGCTTTGGAACGCCGTAGCTCAAGGTTTGGGCACCAAGCTTCATCGTGCCACCGCCTACCATCCAGACGCGAACGGTCTGTGTGAAAGATTCCACAGGCCCCTTAAAGCCGCACTGCGTGCTAGTCTCCGTGGGCCTAGTTGGGTGGACAGGCTCCCTTGAGTGCTGCTAGGTCTTCGCACAGCGCTTAAGGACGACCTGCATTCTTCTTCAACAGAGCTGGTTGACGGCCAATCACTCAGAGTGCCTGGCGATTTTCTTCCTCCTCACACAGAACCCTGGTCCCCAGCTCAGCAGCTCGTCAGCCACCAGGAAGCAGCTAGGAATTTCATCCCAGTGCCTACGTCGCATCATGACCTGCAGCGCTCCCATGTCCCGGTGGATCTTAAGAGCGCAGAATACGTGTTCATTCGGCAGGATGCTCGCAAAAACCCGCTCAAACCGCCTTACACAGGTCCGTTCCGCGTCATCTCGTCAGGTGACAAGTCCTTCACAGTCGACGTCGGCAGTAAGCCTGACCACATCTCCATCGACCGGTTGAAACCGGCGCATCTGGATCTGAGCAAACCAGTCGTCACCGCTCAGCCGCTTCGTCGTGGTCGACTGCCGGTCCAGTACAGCCACAGTCATCTGCCGAGTCGCCAGTGCCCGCCTCACCGGGTCGACCACAGCCGGCCTCCTCTTCTCCTCTGCCTGCGGCATCATCCCAACCACAGCCAACGGCCAGTTCGTCTTCTAGCGCTCCGTTCCAGCTGCCGGGGTATCGCAGTCGGTCGGACAGACTCGTCAGACCCCCTTCTCGCCATACCTTCTCTGTTAAAAGCAATTCTGGCGGGGGGGTGCATGTGGCGGAACCACCAGAGGATTACGGACAATTGTATATAATTCCTTTTACAGCAATGTAGTACAGCTGGGGGCTGCACCTTTAATGTATCCGTTAACTGTACTAGGGCTTCTTTCCTGTACTCCGCGTGATGACATCATGCCGTCCGTCACGTGATCTCTCAACGGCGGGAAGAACGTGATGATGTCATGATGTCAGAGCTCGGAACCTGCTAGCAGTTGAGCTCGGAACCTGCTAGCAGTTGAGCTCGGAACCTTCTAGCAGTTTCCAGAGAGGCTTTCAAGCAGACCAGACCTATTTGCATTGTATCCTACAGTTTCCTGTACAGCTTCGTTTGTTCATTAAATTTTATTGTTTTTGATTTTCTGAGTCGATCTCAATTCTTCGGCTAGGAACCCCAGTTCCTACACCACCATACAATGCGCCAATTTTCTTTCCTTATTACTTCACTGATTTGATGGAGCCATTTGATTCCATACAGAACAGTTGTGTTCAGTACTTCAGGTCAGATCTCATTCACTCCTAATGCTTCTTCAGTCTTGAGTACCATAATTGACTTTGAGACCACTGCGGGCAAGAGTAGTTTTCTCCTGATGTGCATTTTAGCATTGCGGTTTGATTGTGGTATATCAGACTGAGGAGTTCCACAAAGAATTCATCCTATATCTTTCACTTTAATAACTGAAGTACCACACTGCTAAACAAACAGATGTGCTTTCCCCGCTGAGATTGTCTACCTGAGCATCAGTCAAGGATTGAACATGGGCCTGTTTAGCTCAAAACCATACTACACAGCACAGTTGCGCACTGAGCCATTGGAGTGGGAAAAAATTGGATAAGGGTAAATTCGGTCTCAAAGAGCATATAGATCAGAGGTAGCACTACAATGCTGTAACTTAGACCAGCTCTGTGTTCAAGCATGGTTGGGAATGTAGGATTATTGAGTTTATCCTTCATGCGCTGATCATTTTTAAAAAAAAATCATTCTCGGGATGTGGGTGTCGCTGGCAAGATCGGCGCTTATTTCCCATCCCTAATTGCCCTTCAGAAGGTGGTGGTGGGCCTTATCTGAGGAAGGATGTTCTTGCCATGGAAGGAGTTCAGCGAAGATTCACCAGGCTGATACCTGGGATGGCAGGAATGACGTATGAGGAGAGATTGGGTCGATTGGGCTTGTACTCGCTAGAGTTTAGAAGAATGAGAGGGGATCTCATTGAAACTTATAAAATTCTGACAGGACTGGACAGACTAGATGCAGGAAGGATGTTCCCGGTGGTCGGGGAGTCCAGAAACAGGGGTCACGGTCTAAGGATAAGGGGTAGGCCATTTAGGACAGAAATGAGGAGGAATTTCTTCACCCAGAGAGTGGTGAACCTGTGGAATTCTCTACCACAGAAGGCAGTAGAGGCCAATTCATTAAATATATTCAAGAAGGAGTTAGATATATTTCTTAAGGCTAAAGGGATCAAGGGGTATGGGGAGAAAGCCGGGACCAGGTACTGAATTTGGATGATCAGCCATGATCGCATTGAATGGCGGAGCAGGCTCGAGGGGCCGAATGGCCTACTCCTGCTCCTATCTTCTATGTTTCTATGTTTCTTGAACTGCTGCAGCTTGTGTGGTGAAGGTGCTCCCACAGTGCTGTCAGGTAGGGAGTTCCAAGGTTTTGACCCAGTGACCATGAAGGAGGGTAGCTTAGAGGTGATGGTGTTCCAATGCATCTGCTGCCCTTGTCCTTCTGGGTGAGGGAGGTTGCGGGTTTGGGAGGTGCTGCCGAAGAAGTCTTGGGGAGTATTCCATCACACTCCTGACTTGTGCCCTGTAAGTGGTAGAGAGACTTTGCAGAGTCAGGAGGTGAGCCACTCACCACAGAATACCCAGCCTCTGACCTGCTCTAGTAGCCACAGCATTTATGTGGCCGGTTCAGTTGAGTTTGTGGTCAATGGTGTCCAGGATGTTGATGGTGGAGGATTCAGCGGTGCTAATTGATGCCATTGAATGTCAAGGCGAGGTAGTTATGTTCCCTCTTGTTGGGAATGATCGTTGTCTGGCACTTGCATGGCGTGAATGTTACTTGCCACCTAGCTGCCCAACCCTGGATGTTGTCCTGGTCTTGTTGCTTGCGGGCACGGACTGCTTCATTATCTGAGAAATTATGAATTAAGATCATCCAGCCATGTTAACTTCAGCAGTGCACCCCATCCACTAGCTTAAACATCCTCTTAGGTTGCCCAATAATTATTACTGTTTCCCACTCAGATTGTGAGTAATCGTAAACCATTGCTTCTAGTTGCTGTTTATATATTTGTTTCTTTTTATTTATAACCTCTCAGGAATTAGACAACACACTGCATGCTAAGCACCACCTTGAAAGAGGAAACAGAATCCTACAGGACAGGCTGGACTCAACCCAACGAGCTTGGGAAGCTTCAAAGTTAGAGATAGGAAGCTGGGAACAGCGTTCCAAAGAGCTGGATGGGAGTTTGCTGACCAGTGTGTGTGAGGCCAAAGCGGTTCATAGTCAATTGGAGGCATTCAAGCATCAGCTGGCATCTCTGCTTGGCAAGACCAACGTGATAGTTGAACCCACTGAAAAAGCAATCAGAGAAAGAATCTGTGAAATTTGTAATAGTGAGGAAGATAAGAAAAGGGTAAGTGGTTTCTACACATTATAGAGAATGAAGGTAAGGGCCAAAAAGAGTTGTGAAAGAAGGCTCCATTTTAAAGATGAAGTGGAGTGGCAGACATTGGTTTGCCTAGCACCCGGGAAATTGGGGGGCTGGGGGTGGTGATCCACTGCCATAAGATCACCCATCTCCGCCCCTGCCTCAATCCATCTCCTGCTCATCCATACTCCAAACTCGACTATTCCAGCGCTCTCCTGGCCGGCCTCCCATCTTCCACCCTCGATGAACTTGAACTCATCCAAAACTCTGCTGCCCCGTATCCAAACTCGCACCAAGTCTCCTTCACCCATCACCCCTGTGCTCGCTGACTTACATTGGCCCCCAGTGCAACAATGCCTCAAATTTAGAATTCCCATCCTTGTGCTCATATCCCTCCATGGCCTCACTCCTCGGGGAGGGAAATGGATTTGAGGTACAGATCTAATTTAATGATGGAACAGGCTCAAGGGGCTGAATGGCCTCCTCCTGTTCCTAATGTCCCTATGTCCCTATGTTCCTGTATTAATCGAAGGTGCACCTCAGCTGTGAAATACAAAAACCTGGGCACAAAGCACAGGAAGTAGGTGTGGAGACCCATAATACCGGGTGTCAGTTCCTTTTCAAGTTGCCCTGTAATGTATTGTTCCCCGGAAAGGGGAAGTGGAGGAGGGGAAGAGTGCAGCTACCTACAAAGCGGCTGGCTGGCTAGGAGTTGACATATTCATGGGTTGGGAGCAGGCGTTCTTGCCACTCCTGCCTCATTTTCCTGTTCGATCACAAGCAAAACTTGAGGGTTGACTGGAAGAAGTGGGCTTCAGGCCCTACACTAGCCTCCCTCTTCCCTCTCCCTTCCCACTGCCCCCCACAATTGGAGAGAGGGCTGTAGGTGCCGGGGGTGGGGGGGTGTCGCGTGTCGGGGGCTTAGGCCTTCCCCAGGGATTCCTGAGGACCATATAAGTGACCAGAACCTGCAATCCAGGCGGGCTTTGATGAGGCCAGGCGCAGCACACTTACATGTTGAGGCGAGCCTGCGATTGGGACTGAACAGATTACCGGGCTCAATCAGAATATATGCGGAATAGTGAGGACCTTGTACCAGCCTGCTGCACAGACTCGCATAATCCTATGGTCAGGTGTTGCTGTAAGTCAATGTCTTTGACTTGCTGAATAGCTTACATGATCCTCAAGCACATACAAATGGAGGGATTTCTTCTTGGCATGAGTTTTATTTTGCTGGGGAAGTAGCTCATAAATAGTGAGAGGCTTTTGGGGAGCTTTGGGTATATTGGTTACCTTTTAGATAAGGTGATACAATTGGAGCTATTTGTAAAAATCCCAATGAATGTAATTGAATGCAATCTCTGAGTCGCCATCCGAGCCTCTATATTCCCTTCCCCTTTCCCAGTGCTCAGTGTCTACCTTTTCTCATTGTCCCGCGTTCCCTGGATGTGAGCACGCTATGGAAAAGCAAGCAGTTGCAGTTGACCCATATCAAAGTATCTCTTACTTACACGGGTAGATTTAAAGATGTGAAAAGATTGGTAAGAAACTGCAGGACACTGGAGAGCTGCATCACGACATGGTCTAAAAACCAAACACAAACTGTATTATTACATTAGGATGGTCATCACAAGATATTAATGGACAAGAAAGGCCATTCGGCCCATCTTAATTCATCTGTCCAGAGAGAGCCCAGTGTTCCACCCATTGCAGCATCCAATTGTTTCTTAAATTATTACAGGGTTTTTTTCATCCACTGCTATATCTGGAACTTTATTTTGTCATGTTGATCACCCTCGGGGGGTAATTTTTACTTTGTGCAATAGTGTAATTTGGGCGATAACGAATCGGCAGCCCGTCTTTCATTTCTCCCAATTTTTATTTCCATTGCAGTCATGTGATGTAGAACGGGCTGCCAATTCACTGTTGCCCAAAGTCAAAGTTACCCCCTCTGTGTGAAGAAGAATTTCCTGATATCAATTCCAAAATGACCTTTTACTAGTTTAATTCAGTGTCCCCTGGTTCTCCTCCTGCAGTTTAATCCAACAAGTTACAGCATTGCAGCTAAAGTTGTCAGGCTCCAATATGCTTTGATCATTTTACGTTCTATATGAGCTTTACATCAAGTCATGCAGTTTGGATAATCAAAGAACAATTTTACACTTTTAAGAGTCTTTTGAGCACAATCCAGACCTTTTCTCCCCAGGTAGCCCTCAGTTGGCTATCTTCAGTGCTTTTGGCATCAGTTGCAATGTGGGCTCATTAGGTTGTGAGAGAATCTACAATCACCGCATCAGAAGATTTGGGTTTTACAAAAACTTATTTTACCCCCCCCCCACCCCCCGTTGTCACTGCCAATTAAGAAAGTTCTTTGCTGCTCAACTTTGAACCTTGCTTGAAATTCTACATCAGCTGCAGGAGGCCTATCTGTCCCTTTGGCAGTCATGCTTAGGGTCTCCAGTTGCTTCCAAGGAAGGTCAGAGAGGCAGAGGCTCCAGAGATTCAGTGACTTGCAATGTGAGATAACCAAACCAGAGCATAAGAAGCAAGAATGAATAGAGAGGATAAAGCCAGTGGCAGGCCCATCTCTGTACCAGGCCATTTGTGTCTCCCTGGCAACGGTTTTTCAAAGACAGCCACAGGCGACTGTATATTGCTTCGAGTGAAAGTGCCCTCCACAGAGCCTGAGGCAGCTGCTTTCTCTGATGCCTTATACAGCTATCATGGAGAGCGGCAGAACATTCTTAGGCATTTCAGTCTCATCCATGAGGTGGCTCCTCCAACAATGCAGCACTCCCTCCATAAACGAACTCCAGGAATTTTCCTCGGGCTTTGCCCCGATCGGCGGCGTGACCTCGGTGGGAACCCTGTATACACCACATAAATGGGATTTCCGCCAACATTACGGTAGCCAATCTGGGGAACCCTCAGAATGATACCAGGGCTTAGAGGGTAAAATGAGAACAGGTTGCATAAACTTGGCTTGTATTCCCTTGAGTTTAGGAGATGGAGGGGCGAACTGATCAAGGTGTTTAAAATGTTAAACAGACTCCCCAGAAAATGTCCGTCGAGTGCAAATGGGGCAGAGACTCACCGTAAAGGGCCTCCGCCCCTTCCTCCTCTGCCTAACATCCCAGGAAGATGGAGCATCATACTGAGGAACATCAGGACCCGTAACTCCAACTCAGCCCTGGAGGAACTGGTAGTGTGTAAATAGTGCACCTGGGAGAAAATGTACACGCTTTACTAACATTAATGTAAATAATGTCACCAAGCGGAAAACTGGGAACAATGCTGAAATTGGCCGCACTTACCATTTCCTGCTTTGGCGCCAAACTCCATGGGCACCAGTAAAGAAAGAAAGCAAGACTTGCATTCATTTAGCACCTTTCATAACCTTGAGGACGTCCCAAAGCACTTTACAGCAAATGAAATACTTTTTGAAGTGTAGTCATTGTTGTAATGTAGGAAACGCAGCAGCCAATTTGCGCACAGCAAGGTCCCACAAACAGCCGTGTGATAATGACCAGATCATCGGTTTTTAGGTTGAAGGATAAATATTGGCCAGGACACCAGGGCGACCTCCCCTGCTCCTCTTCGAATGGTGCCATGAGATCTTTTATGTCCACCTGAGAGGGCAGACGGGGCCTCGGTTTAACATCATATCAGAAAGAAGGTGCCTCCAACAGTGCAGCACTCCCTCAGTACGGCACTGAAGTGTCAGCCAGGATTTTGTGCTCAAGCCTCTGGAGTGGGGATTAAAGGAACGGTAGCATAGTGGTAATGTCACTGGGATAGTAATCCTAGAGGCCTGGACCAATTATCCAGAGATGTGAGTTCAAATCCCACCATAACAGCTGGGGAATTTAAATTCAGTTAATTAAATAAATCTGGAATTTAAAAAAAAAAGCTATTATCAGTAATGGTGACTATGAAACTATCGGATTATTGTAAAAATCCATCTGGTTCACTAATGTCCTCTGGAAAGGAAACCTGCCGTCCTTACCTGGTCTGGCCTATATGTGATGTGGTTGACTCTTAACTGCCCTCTGAAATGGCCTAGCAAGCCACTCAGTTATAACAAATCGCTACAAACCAAAATAATAAAATTAAACCGGACGGACCACACGGCATGGACCTCGGCACCTGCTATGGACACAGTGACGGCACACCCAGCCCAGTCAACCCTCACCAACACCTGGAGACTCTTGCCAAAATTGGGAGAGCTGTCCCACAGACTAGTCAAGCAACAGACTGACAGAATCATACCTTTCAGCCAATGTCCCAAACTCCTCCATCACCATCGCTGGGTAGATCCTGTCCCACTGGCAGGACAGACCCACCAGGAGTGGCGGACAGTGGTATACAGACGGGAAGGAGTGGCCCTGGAAGTCCTCAACATTGACTCCGGACCCCATGAAGTCTCATGGCTTCAGGTCAAGCATAGGCAAGGAAACCTCCTGCTGATTACCACCTACCGCCCTCCCTCAGCTGATGAATCAGTACTCCGCCATGTTGAACAACACTTGGAAGAAGCACTGAGAGTAGCAAGGATGCAGAATGTACTCTGGGCGGGGGACTTCAATGTCCATCACCAAGAGTGGCTTGTTCGCACCACTACTGACCGAGCTGGCCGAGTCCTGAAGGACATAGCTGCCAGTCTGGGCCTGCGACAGGTGGTGAGAGAACCAAGACGAGGGAAAAACCTACTTGACCTCGTCTTCACCAATCTATCTGTCACAGATGCATCTGTCCATGACCGTATTGGTAGCAGTGACCATCGCACAGTCATTGTGGAGACGAAGTCCCATCTTCACACTGAGGACACCCTCCATCGTGTTCTGTGGCAGTACCACCGTGCTAAATAGGATAGATTCAGAACAGATCTAGCAGCTCAAAACTGGGCATCCATGAGGCCCTGAGGGCCAGCAGCAGAATTATATTCCACCACAATCTGTAACCTCGTGGCCTAGCATATCCCTCACTCTACCATTACCATTAAGCCAGGGGACCAACCCTGGTTCAATAAGGAGTGTAGAAGAGGATGCCAGGAGCAGCACCAGGCGTACTTAAAAATGAGGTGCCAACCTGGGGAAGCTGCAACACAGGACTACATGCATGCTAAAAAGCAGAAGCAGCATGCTATAGACAGGGCTAAGTGAACCCACAATCAACGGATCAGATCAAAGCTCTGCAGTCCTACCACATCCAGTCGTGAATGGTGGTGGACCATTAAACAACTAACGGGAGGAGGAGGCTCCATGGATATCCCCATTCTCAATGATGGTGGAGCCCAGCAGGTGAGTGCAAAAGACAAGGCTGAAGCATTTGCAACCATCTTCAGCCAGAAGTGCCTAGTGGATGATCCATATCAGCCTTCTTCTGAAGTCCCCACCATCACAGAAGCCAATCTTCAGCCAATTCGATTCACTCCACGTGATATCAAGAAACGGCTGAGCACACTGGATAATGCAAAGGCTATGGGCCCTGACAACATCCCGGCTGTCGTGCTGAAGACTTGTGCTCCAGAACTAGCCGCGCCTCTAGCCAATCTGTTCCAGTACAGCTACAACACTGGCATCTAGCCAACAATGGGAAAAACTGCCCAGGTATGTCCTGTCCACAAAAAGCAGGACAAATCCAATCCAGCCAATTACCGCCCCATCAGTCTACTCTCAGTCATCGGTAAAGTGCTGGAGGGTGTCATCGACAGTGCTATCAAGCGGCACTTACCAATAACCTGCTCACTGATGCCCAGTTTGGGTTCCACCAAGACCACTCGGCTCCTGACCTCATTACAGCCTTGGTTCAAACATGGACAAAGGAGTTGAATTCCAGAGGTGAGGTGAGAGTGACTGCCCTTGACATCAAGGCAGCATTTGACTGAGTGTGGCATGAAGGAGCCCTAGTAAAACTGAAGTCAATGGGAATCAGGGGGAAAACTCTCCACTGGCTGGAGTCATACCTAGCACAAAGGAAGATAGTTGTGGTGGTTGGAAGTCAATCATCACAACCCCAGGACATTGCTGCAGGATTTCCTCAGGGCAGTGTCCTAGGCCCAACCACCTTCAGCTGCTTCACCAATGACCTTCCCTCCTACATAAGGTCAGAAATGGGGATGTTCGCTGATGACTGCACAGTGTTCAGTGCTATTCATAACTCCTCAGATAATGAAGCAATCCATGCTCGCATGCAACAGACCTGGACAACATTCAGGCTTGGGCTGATAAGTGGCAGGTAACATTTGCGCCACAGAAGTGTCAGGCAATAACTATCTCCAACAAGCGAGAGTCTAACCACTGCTCCTTGTCATTCAATGACATTACCATCGCCGAATCCCCCACTATCAACATCCTGGGGGTCACCATTGACCAGAAACTTAACTGGACCAGTCACACAAATACTGTGGCAACAAGAGCAGGTCAGAGGCTAGGTATTCTGTGGTGAGTGTCTCACCTCCTGACTCCCCAAAGCCTTTCCACCATCTACAAGGCACAAGTAAGGAGTGTGATGGAATACTCTCCACTTGCCTGGATGAGGCTCGACACCATCCAGGACAAAGCAGCCCGCTTGATTGGCACCCCATCCATCACCTTAAACATTCACTCCCTCCACCACCGGTGTACCGTGGCTGCAGTGTGTACCATCTACAAGATGCACTGCAGCAACTCGCCAAGGCTTCTTCAGCAACACCTCCCAAACCCGTGACCTCTTCCACCTAGAACGACAAGGGCAGCAGACGCATGGAAACACCACCATCTCCAAGTTCCCCTCCAAGTCACACACCATCCTGACTTAGTAGCATGTTGCCGATCCTTCAATGTCGCTGGGTCAAATTCCTGGAACTCCCTACCTAACAGCACTGTGGGAGTACCTTCACCACACAGACTACAGCGGTTCAAGAAGACGGCTCACCACCGCCTTCTCAAGGTCAATTAGGGACGGGCAATAAATGCTGGCATTGCCAGCGACGCCCACATCCCATAAACAAATTTAAAAAACAAAATCCATTACCTTCTGACTCTGAGGTGAGGGGGTGTAGGGGGTGGCGCGTGAGTCCAGTCAATTATGCTTCTGACTGCCCGTGAGTGGTTCGACTCGCTCCCACGCCTCTGACATTCTCGACACCGGACTTAGGTACAGGTAGCGATACAGAAAAGACTCGAGTAGACAGGTGGTTTGGATGTAAGCAAAACTCAGGATTTTATTAAACAGGAAAAATGAATACAGTCTTAAGAGAAAATTACCAGTGTATAAAATTACAGGCGAATACAAATAACTATACTTATACAGGGAATGGGGAACACACGGCACATTGAGGGAAAACAACTATCTTAACAATCCCCTTATCCTTATCCCACCCCCTACACCTAACTAGATTAAGCTATGAGGGGCCAGAATTCATGCTCACAGCGGTGGGGTTCGGGGTTCGCTCTTGGTGCTCTCTGGAGCCTGCCGTCATCACATGGTCTCTGGGCGCTGCAAGGGCGTTGTCCAGGTTCGAGTACCCCAAAGTTTAAAGTCTCTGTTTGGGTACTTTACCTTGCAGGGATGATGATTCTTCTTCAGCCGACAGCTTGAGTTTGCATGAAGATAGTCGCAGGTTGGCTGAGGCTGAAGGCCCGATGATTCGAAGCCTACCCTCAGTTCATCTCCTCAGTTGGTCTTCCTCAGTTGGCCTTCCCTCCTCCCCTCGTCGCGTCCCGCCTCGCCTGGCCTGAATTGTCCGTTTCCGCCCGATGCAATGCCGGGGCGATGGAGTGGCAAAAGGCGCGGGCAAAGGCCAGGGGGTAAGCGTGGGATGGGGAAAGAGCGGCAGCCACGAGGGCGGGCAGAGGGAGAAGAGAAGAGAGCGATTGCTACTCGGGGTCTTCAATTATACTCTTTTCGAAAACCCTTATCTGCGTGCCAAATCAGGTTAGTTCTTTGTCTTAATCTTGGCGGGCTATTTTAAATAATGGTAGCAATCCATACTAACTGTTTTTAGATGGCCGGTAATCGCATCTACCGGCCCGATAATTGACTTGTTTTGTCAGGAATGTTCCTTGATGGGCCTGTCCAGCCTTGATGGCTTTCTTAATCTGTTTCAGATTATATATGTAAACTGCTTGATGGCCTTAACTATAGGCCTAACTGAATTTAGATTTGTCTCCAATTCGGTCTAATACATAATTCAAAGCCCTGTCTGGTTTCAAAATACAAAGTCTCTGTTCACAGACACTGCAGCTTTGGTTTCGATCCACAAGCTGTCTGCGTTGCAGAGTCCATTTAAAAATCTTACAGGCTTTCTGCCACGAGGCACGGACGCCATCTTGGGTACCCTTTTTGATTTAAAATGTCCATGCAGGGTCCCGTTTATTAATAACAACCTTTGGGGAAATGTAGAAATTTTGCAAATCTAATACTCCCCCCTGTGATACTAAAACTTGCTTGAAGTATCATACTTTTAAGGTGAGCAAAATTTGTCTGACCCTCCATAGTCAACCTTCCCCTGTAATTACTTATCTAATATACCCACGATACATGCACATCCCATTCCGCGAAAATGTAGTGTACATCAGCATACAGAGAGTAAAATTACAGACTTTACACACACATCCAAGCATGGAGGGGGTCCAACACCCCTGCACCATTTGGTACACATATCTTTATTAAACCACGTCGCAAAAAAACCAAAAGAAAAAACCTTTATTAAAAATAACAAACGCAAAAGAAACAACAATCCTTTAATCAAAATACAGGGGAAAAGACTTAAACTGGCGTATCTCGCTCCACCTTTACATAATGTTCCTTCCAAATCCTCTGGTTTCGGAATTCTGACCTCCGACCTTTTCCCTTACACTGAATACAAACTAAATACAACACTATTCCTAACTGGCAAACCACGAGAATGTGGGAAGCCAGTCTGGTCCACGAAGGGACCTCTATGTTATTGAAAATGTTCCACCAGGGTGGAGTCACAATATCCAATATCTTAGTCCCTATCTCTACTGTTTTCTGTTCGAGAGTGTAAAAATGTTTCTGCGAAACTATAATGGCTTTGAGTATTTTGGTAAGGTGTTAAGGGAGAGGGGGAATTTCGTAGCCAAAGTGCACTACGTACTTCTGCATATCCGTAAAATTATCCTTCACAGTGAGGTGAACAGTGGAGGGTTCAGGAATGGGGACAATTCGCTCCTGGGCCACTTGAACTTCTGCCTTGGGTTTAAAACAGAAACTGCTGTCACTGACCGGACACCAGCTATGCTGTCCATGCTGGTAGTGGGACGCGCCGGTGGTGACACAATATGTCCCACCTCCTATATATGCTATCTGCGGGGGAACATGGCCTTGTGCCATTGCCTCCATTGTACAATTTATAGGCTTTGCGTCAGCAGCTCTGAACCCACACTACGGTTTCGAATAGGCATTCAAGTGCTGGGGACACAAGATTATGTGTGCTCCCCGGGTTGGGCACCCTGAGAGGTCAGTACCTGTCATAGCGTGCTACCACTTAATGACGGTTGTGTCTCAAGGGGTTTTATACTCTTACCTATATAACAATTAAGAAGGACTCCGGGGTGGAGAGTTTAGTTAACAGCCATTTTATTTCCAATGTGCTTCTTCACTCAATGCACTACGTTTTCCATAGTGCATTGCAAATCACCACTACGGTATCCCATGTGGGACAATTCTAATACACATTCAAATACACAACATATTTCCTCCCCCTTAAAATAGAATGTCCACAAAACAGAATAACTGAAAATGACTATAACTTTGGAAGAGAGGGTAGACTGCCTCAACATTCCGCTAACCCTGGGGATTATTCTGCCACATGCACACAGGTTAGCACTAACTAACTAAGGCGCTCTGGAGGCTGCCTTTCTCTTTGGGGGTAATGCCTAGTCTCAGGAGCAGGCTCTGGCTGGCTCTCCCGTGACCCTGCAGGCATGGCTTCCTCCCTCGATGGCACAAGAGTGGATGGTGCCACTGTCTCAGGGTTGGACGACCAGTCCCTGCTGGAGCCCCCAGAAGGTCCTTGATCCTCTGTTTCTTGGGTTACCTGTGGCGACTGTCTTGGCAGTAGCTGGTCTACATGGCGTCTCCATGTTCGGTTGTCTCCGGTGCGGACTCGGTATGAAATGGGGCCCGTCTTTTGAATGACCATAGCCGGGACCCACCGCTCCGGGGTGGTGTAGTTACGCACGAGGACTTTGCCCCCCCACCACAAAGTGTCGTTCTTTGGACCTCTGAGCTCGTCTGCTGACTTGATCCTGCTGATTGGCGTGCACCACTACTTCTGTGGACGTTGGCCTCAGCAGGTCAAGGCGTGTCCGTAGCTGCCTTCCCATGAGTAGGCAAGCAGGAGATGCTCCAGTCATAGCATGAGGCGTGTTTCGGTATTTCAGCAAGAAAGCATTCAGGCGCTGCTTTAGAGGAGCATCACTTCTTGCCGCTTTCAACGCGTGTTTCAGCGTTCTGACAAATCTCTCTGCCAATCCATTCATGGATGGATGATAAGGCGCAGAGAACGTGTGCTGGATTCCATTGATCTTGAGGAACTCCTCCATCTCCTGGGATGTGAACTGTGTTCCATTGTCGATTACGATCTGCTCCGGCAAACCAAATCGCCCGAACATCTCTCTCAGAGTCTCGATGGTTTTCTCCGTAGTGGTAGTGGACATTACTGCAACCGCCGGCCATTTGGAATGGGAGTCCACCGCGACCAGGAACATCGCTCCGTCCACTGGTCCCACGAAGTCCAGATGGATCCGTTGCCACGGTGTCGCCGGCCATTCCCATGGATGCAGTGGCGCTGCTCTTGGCGTATCCCTGGTTGTCTCGCATGATAGGCATGATTTCGCTTCAACTTCAATTTCATGATCCAGACCGGGCCTTCGTGCCAGCTCCTTCATCCGGACAATACCACAATGTCCTGAGTGCAGCTCGTTGAGGACATGTTTCCGCAGCTTTGGTGGTATGATCACTCGCATGCCCCAAAGGAGGCATCCTGACGTGACAGACAACTCCTTCCCTCTTGACAGGTAAGGTAGGAGCTCAGGTGGTGTGTCTGACACCCGTGATCCGTCTCCTCGCATCACCCGATCCAGCACCTTGGATAACGTAGGGTCCATTCTGGTCTCTTTCTTGACCTGCCAGGCCGTGACAGGGGCATTGCTCACCATGTCAAAGTAGAAAATCTTCTGCTCACAGCCTTCAGAGGGCACAGGCAGCGGAAGTCTTGACAATCCGTCCGCATTGCCATGTGCTGCTGACCTCCGGTATTTGATGTTGTAATTGTGAGCGCTTAACATCAGCGCCCAGCGCTGCATCCTGCACGCTGCCAGGGAGGGTATTCCTGTGTGTGGACCAAAGATCGATGTCAGAGGACGATGATCCGTCAGCAAGGTGAATTTCCTTCCGAACAAGTAGTGATGGAACTTTTTGATTCCAAAGATGATGCCCAAAGTCTCTTTTTCGATCTGCGGGTATTTCACCTCCGCCTTGCTCAGGGACCTTGACGCGAATGCAATCGGCTTGTCTTCGCCTGAGGGAAAGATGTGGGACACGACCGCGCCAACGCAATAAGGCGACGCGTCACAGGCCAGCTGAATCTGCAATGACAGGTCAAAGTGCGTCAACACTCTGGGGTTAGCGTGCAAAATTAAGGCACATGGGATTGGGGGCAAGGTATTGACTTGGATAGAGAACTGGTTGGCGACAGAAAGCAAAGAGTTGGAATAAACGGGTTGTTTTCCAAGTGGCAGGCAGTGACTAGTGGGGTACCGCAAGGTTCGGTCCGAGGACCCCAGCTGTTCACAATATATATTAATGATCTGGACGAGGGAATTGGATGTAATATCTCCAAATTTGCAGACGACACAAAGCTGGGTGGGGAGGGTATGCTGTGAGGAGGATGTCGTGAAACTCCAGTACGATTTGGACAGGTTGGGTGATTGGGCAGAAACATGGCAAATGCACTATAATGTGGATAAATGTGAGGTTGGGTGGCAAAAACAGGAAGGTAGATTATTATTTGAATGGCAATAGATTGGGAGAAGGGGAAGTGCAAAGAGACCTGGGTGTTCTTGTGCACCAGTCGCTGAAGGTAAGCATGCAGGTGCAGCAGGCGGTTAAGAAGGCAAATGGTATGTTGGCCTTCGTAGCAAGAGGGTTCGCGTACAAGAACAAGGATGTCTTGCTGCAGTTGTACAGGGCCTTGGTGAGACCGCACCTTGAGTATTGTGTGCAGTTTTGGTCACCTTACCTAAGGAAGGACGTTCTTGCCATGGAGGGAGTGCAGCGAAGATTCACCAGGCTGATACCTGGGATGGCAGGAATGACGTACGAGGAGAGATTGTGTCAATTGGGCTTATACTCACTGGAGTTTAGAAGATTGAGAGGGGATCTCATCGAAACCTATAAAATTCTGTCAGGTCTGGACAGACTAGATGCAGAAAGGATGTTTCTGATGGCCGGGGAGTCCAGAACCAGGGGTCACAGTCTAAGGATAAGGGGTAAGCCATTTAGGACTGAAATGAGGAGGAATTTCTTCACCCAGAGAGTGGTGAACCTGTGGAATTCTCTGCCACAGAGGGCGGTGGAGGCCAGTTCATTAAATATATCCAAGAAAGAGTTGGATATATTTCTTGAGGCTAAAGGGATCAAGGGATATGGGGAGAAGGCAGGGACAGGGTACTGAATTTGGATGATCAGCCATGATCTCATTGAATGGCGGAGCAGGCTCGAAGGGCCGAATGGCCTACTGCTGCTCCTATCTTCTATGTTTCTATGCGTCAGTCAAAGCTGCTTTGGCTTTCTTGAATGCAGCTTCGCACTCCTTCGTCCACGCCCAAACCTTGCCCTGACACAGCAACTCATGTAATGGCTTCAACAGTGATGCCAGCTGTGGAATAAACTTTCCGTAATATTTCAGGAGACCTACGAATGACCGCAGCTGGCCGACATTTGTAGGTGCAGGAGCGTCGGCAATGGCTTTCACTTTCAACGGTGCTGTGTGTAGGCCGTCCGCGTCGATGACATGGCCTAGGTAATCCACTGATGGCTTGAAAAATTTGCATTTGTCCTTGCGAATGCGTAAGCCATATTCTTCAAGTCTTCCCAGTGTCTTCGTCAGGTTCTGCAGATGCTCGTTGTCGTCCTTTCCTGTGACAAGGATATCGTCGCGATAACGTACCCCTGGAATGCCGCTTAAGATCTGGTCCATAGCCCGCTGAAACAATGCTGGTGCTGACGTTATACCAAAGGGTAGGCGGCAGTACCTGTAGAGGCCCTTGTGGGTGGTGATGGTGAGGTACTTCTGTGAGTCCTCTTCTACATGCATCTGCAAGTAGGCTTGGCATAGATCAATTTTGCTAAACTTCTGACTGCCTGCTAGACCCCGCGAAAAGATCTTCAATGATGGGGAGGGGGTACTGTTCAGCTGAGAGCACAGGATTCACTGTTACTTTGAAATCTCCACATAAGCGAACCGCGCCGTCACTCTTCTTCACTGGTACCACGGGCGTGGCCCACTCACTGTGCGAAACCGGTACCAGGATCCCTATCTTGACCAGACGCTCCAGGTCAGCCTCCACCTTTGGTCTGAGGGCGTAGGGAACGTTCCTGGCCTTCAGGAATCATGGCTGGCTGTCAGGCTTCACCTTGAGTTTGACCGTAATCCCCTTCATACTCCCCAATTCTCCATCAAAGACAGCCACATGCTTTGTCAACACTGCCGCTCGCCCCACCTCTTCGACTGACACCGCATTCACTTTTTTCCAATCCAGATGAATTTTCTCCAACCATGGCCTGCCCATCAGGGATGGATAGTCACCCTTGACCACATAAACTGGCAGCATCACGGTTTGTCCATTAAGCTCCACCTTGACCTCTGTCTTACCTAGCATTGGGACTGTTTCCCCAGTGTTGGTCTTTAAGATGAGCTTGGCCGGCGTCAGTGATAGGTGGTTCAGTTTTTCTTTGAATAGCTTCTCTGAAATCAAGGAGACAGCGGCCCCCATATCCAGCTCCATTTTGACCGGTATTCCCTCTAGTAGTGGAGTGACTCCATAGCCTGATGCGCCTCCACTCACCGTTAACACATGGAGATTCCGCTCCCCATCAGAGTCTGTGTCACTGTCTTCCTGTTCTTGTTTCACCATGTGTAGGTTTTTCTTTTTAGAACGCCAGTTGGATGTGTTTCCTTGTTTGTTTTTGTGTGTCTCTGTGTAGGATTGTTTGCTTTGCCCTTTACACACACGTTCAATGTGTCCTTTTCACATTTCCGACAGGTCAGGTCTTTACACCAGCAGTCAGATGGCTGATGACCTGACCTTCCACATCTGTAACACTCTCTGGCGCCCCTTGCATGCTTATCCGGTGTAGCTGCTACCCTGTGCACTCTTGTTGCAGCCCCCAACAGCTGTGCATCTTTAGCTGCTAACTCCACAGACACAGCGAGCTCCACTGCTGATTTAAGCGTCAGTTTGTCAGTCGTGAGCAAGCGCTTCTGTGTTGCTTCACATCTTAATCCACACACAAACCTATCACGGACAGTGTCATTTAGAGTTTCACCAAACTCACAATGCTCAGTTAGCTTCTTTAGCACTGCAACATATTCGGCTATGGACTCACCCTCCCCTTGGTTTCGTTTGTGAAACCTGAACCTCTCGGCAATCAGCAGCGGCTTGGGTGCGAAATGTGTTTCCAAAACTTCCACAATCTGATCATATGTCTTACCGCCGGGCTTATCCGGGTGCATCAAACTCCGTAACAAGCCAAATGTTTTTGCTCCGATCACACTGAGGAACGTCGCCACTTTCACATCATCTTTAATGCCATTTGCAGTCACGAAAAATCTGAAACGCTCTGTATAAGCACTCCATTGCTCCGCCGTTTTATCAAATGGTCCAAACGCTCCGGTTAGCATAGCCATTTTGTTATTTTTTTTTTCTTTACAGTCCTTTTCCACCACTTCGTTTCACTGTATCGTTACTCTCCCGCTTCTTAATTGTGTAACACACGAACCGCCACCTTTACGAGGCGATTGCATCAGCACTAAACTGCGGGCGCGCCATTAAGAAAAGACAGGAACTTCTTACTTTAAACATCGCCGATTCCTGTGCAAAGTGATGCGCAAGTCCGTCGTCCTTGTCGCCAGTTTTGTTGTGTCTCGAGGGGTTTTATACCCTTACCTATATAACAATTAAGAAGGACTCCGGGGTGGAGAGTTTAGTTAACAGTCATTTTATTTCCAATGTGCTTCTTCACTCAATGCACTACATTTCCCATAGTGCATTGCAAATCACCACTACGGTATCCCATGTGGGACAATTCTAATACACATTCAAATACACAACAGTGACGTAAGGCGGGACCGCTGTGAAACGAACGTGTGCACCCTCTTGAATGATTCCAATGTTTTCAACCCTGTATACCGGCGCGGGTCGGGCTGCCCTACCCATGACCGGCATCCTAACTACTACTACCATGATTGCGTGGTTGGACCGTCCACAATCAACGGGGACTGGATAGGCTTCGGAGGCTAGCCGGAGTTGGCACGGGCTCAATGCATTCTCAAAAGGGTGGAGGGCTCCGAGGTGCTTGTTGCTAATCCAGGAGGGGACCAAACCCTGTTTTAAATCCTCCAGATTACTGTGGCCCTTGCCCAGTAACCACGCCCCGTATAACACGCACACCTCATTCTGCGCAGCCTGGTCAGAAGCATTTCTGTCCTCCCTTATGAGAGCATTTACCGTCTTTGCGTGCTTTTCCAACTCGGCTATGATCTCCTTTAAATGGACCGTCATGGCCTGGTCCTCATGCAACTCTGAGCCCACTACAGGAAACTCTTTTTTATCCGGCACCGACGGGACCGGCGTGGTGCCGGTTTATCATAAAGTCCGGATTACCGAGAGTTCTAGTTAAAAGGTACGAGAGCTGAGTGCTCCGTATACAGCAACAAACCCAGGCTTCCCTGTTGCTTAGCAACAGGTGCAGGAACAATGGCCACAAGATCCAAGCATCCCTGTTGCTTAGCAACAGCTGCAGCCACACCGGATTGCACAGCCACAGATCGAGGAACGGCCAGTAATATGAAGTAAAACTTATCTGAACCTACTCCTGAATTTTACCGGTTAACCGAGATTTCCGGTTATTTAGGTGCCGGTAAATCGAGAGTTTCCTGTACCTTGTTCTCATCCAGTAATATCCTTTTTAACTGTGTTTTTAAACCGTTTATCTGGGTCTGCAGCTCTATGTCATCCAAGCTGTTGATGACAGAGGACCCAGTATTAAACGCAGTAAAACATCATTCCATACTCCCCTTCTTTGCCTCCCTGCATTACCCAAAAATTCTCGGTGTGTGGTGTACTGTTCGGTCTTGTCCACGTGGGCAAAATCGAACTCGTAAAATTCCTTGAACATGTCCTTTAATAGGGCCTGGTATAACTGCTCTGTTTCTTTGGGGCACCACTCCAGTAAATGTACCTCGGTGAGATTTAAAATCACGGAGGCTACCGCGTAGTGTACCCCCGGTACAGCATCTGATCGGTGTGGACTAGTACTAACCCATTCCCTGGTCCCTTGGTGGCGGTGGGGCAACCTTCCCTGGATAACCTCGCCGCCTGCGCCGTGGGCAGAGGCTTATGGGGGTGGGTTACCAGCTCAGTGGCATTGACTGGGATCTGGGAATATGGGACCGCACTCACCTTCCAGCTGGCATCCCACCTTATCCCCTTCCCGGTGTCGTGCCACTGCTGGTGGAACATAATGGATATGCCTGCGGGGCAGACCGTCTCTGACCCCCACATACAGATATAAATCCCTTGATCCGGTTCCCACCACTTGTCCCAACACACGCTTAGTCCTCCATGAGTCCCGGTAATCGTCCAATGGGTGTTGTTTTCCAACCGTTCCCTCTCGACTTCGGGGTTCCTCATGTCCTTGCTCAACTTCCTGAGCCACCACCACCTATCCAGTGGAATGTGTCCTTTACATGTCAAACATATTCGCTTTCCAACGGTGACCCTCGTGGTAACGACTCGTATCCTGGGGCACAGGAGGGAGGCTTCCCCGTACGTGAATCCGGTTTGGCTGGAGTACTGAGACGAATTGGACCACAGCCATCCTGGCCACCTTCCCTCGTGGAAGTAGACGGCGGTCTCCTCCGCATCCCGTTCACCGCTCCCATCGATCGTTAGGGGCGCCTTGTCTCCCGAACACCCGTAGATGTGGGAGTCTTGGACGTCGCCCCTCCTCTCCACACTCATCCCGATCAGGGCGAATAGGATCACGATCCATTCCATCCCGAAAATCTTTCTGCAAAAGATACAAAAACATGCAGCCAGGTCCCCAAGAGATTCTCTGGCTTGGTGAAGCATGGTCGGGTCCCGCGATACACTTTTAACAGACTACTTAACTTAAAACTACCCATCACCTTATTTAACTTAAATCAAAAACACCCAAACTTAAGCTAAATAATTACACTTTACTTAAAACTTAACTTAAACTAAAACTATATACATCCGCCGCCCGTCTCCGGGCGGCCAGGCTAATCCCTGGTCGGACTGCGGCTCGCCGCTACCCCCGGCGTGACCGCACTGTCCTCCACTGTTGGTCCCTCGCAGCCCGTGGCTGCTGGCTGAGGACCTGTGTCCTTGGACCTCTCCCTGGCTCGAGGGGCGGCCCTTGGTAACTGGAGGGCTGGTGACCATGGCTTTCTCGGCTGCGGTGTCCGTGGGGACCTTCTAGGGGCTTTGACGGGTGGGGCTTTCTTGGCCGCTGGGCCTTTTACCCGAACCGCTGCTCCCCCAGGCTTGACCCCTCCTGAACCTGGGCTGGAGGCAGGTAACTTTTCGCAGCCTGCTGCTGCGAGCTGAGAGTCTCTGCCCCCGGGTCCCATGGCTGGGTCCGGGGCGGGGTTTTCGACCTCAGGTCCCTCCCTCTCTACACCTGGGTTAGGGGTGGAGTTTTCGCCCTCGGGTCCCTCCCCCTCGTCTGGATCCCAGAAGAGTGGGGGAGTGTCCCAATCGATGGGCGGGATGGTCCCTCCCTTCAAGCAAGCCACAGTGCCTGCTTGTGCAGTCTGTGAACTCGCTCCTGCTGCAGGCTGAGGATCTTTATCCTCAGACCTTTCCCCAACTGGCTGCTTTCCCCTTTCAGGTGTAAACAGTTTGCACTGATTAATATAACCAGCAGCCTGTTTTAAAACCTCATCCGCTGCCCCGAGCGGGCCTTCTAGGGATTCCCCGTTCTCTTCCCTTACCGGGGCGGCCTTACAGACGGGATCCTGGCCTGGACCTGCTTTAGGTCCGGGGCCAAAGCTACCCCCTGTTTGCCTCCCTTGTCCCGGACTGCGGCTACCGGGCCTGCTTTATAGGGATCCCAGAACTCTCCTTCCCTAGCCCTCTGCTCGGCCACCTCGTGGGTCCCTTGGTTATCCTCCCACGTGGTAGGGAGGGCTCCTAAAACTATGGCCAAAGATTTTGCCATTCCCCCAGCCTGCTCGTTCCCTGTAGATCCCATTAGGCTAAATGGGACCTTGTTAGACCTGGGTGAATTGGTTGGGTCTACCGAATGGACCACCGTGCTGGAAGCTCCAGTGTCCACCGAATACCTCCCCTGCACCGTCTCCACCTGCATCCTAACACAGGGCCTGGTCCCCTCATTGTTTTCAAGAGGATACAGGTCGACAGGCTGCGCTGGTTCTAGTCACGGCTGTGGGTTGGATGGGGCTGACGGGGTCAGAGCACCGGTGGCGGCTGCTACCCTCCCCTGGCCAGTCAATATGGACCTCATTGCGTCCAAAAATGACTCGACCGCTGCGGGAGTGATTCCTGCCTCCGCCTTTTGGGCTGGGGCTGTGGAATTCTTTCCCTTGTTATCTTTCCAAGGGTTTTTGCACTCCTTCCGCCAGTGACCATCCTTCCCACACCCGTAACAATTCGCCTTTGTGTTGGGGGGGTTACTCCCTTCCTGGTGCCACTCTTTCCTACCCAGTCCGGGTTTTATCTCATGCACCTTCCCCTTGGGTGGGTGTGCATCAGCTCCCCTACCGTTTTTGTAAGCCAGAGTGAGCTTCCTAATTACCGTGAGTTCTGTGGTCTGGGGATCTTTGGGGTCGAACCAGGCTTCTGCCTTGGCCCGGACCTGTGGCAGGCTGTTCACCACCAGGCAATGGAGCCAATGCGTCAGAGAATCCCCGTTCAGGAACGCCCGGCCTGGCGTCCCCGGGCAAGCCTTCCGGTACACCGGCCACAGCCAGTCCGCAAAAGCCTGTGGGGTTTCCCCAGAAAGCTGGATCGTCTTCTCCACGCGGGAGAAGGGACTTCCCTCATCTATCCCCATGGCCTCTACAACCACATCTCTAAGCTCCTCGTACCCGCTCTGCCCCCTTTTACACTCGTCAGAGAGGGACTGGAGGAGATTACTCTCCAGGGAGAATAGCAGCATCTTGGCCTTCTCAGCGTCATCGCAATTGTTGACGCTGGCGGTCTGCTCTATTTCCCTGAAGTGGATCGAGGGGTCTCCCTTTGCGGAAAGCTTCGGGATATGGTTGACCATAACCCTGAGCTGTTGGGTGTTAAAGGGTAACATGAACTGGTTTTGGAGGGGGTCCCTCAATGTCGCCATTGGCGGGTGGGCCGAATCTCCGATGCCACGCTGGCACATCGGTCCCAGCTCCGGCCTCTCGGGCGGGGTTTGCTCTACCTCCCCTCCACCTTTGGCTCCACTTCGGGTTCCACCCCCGGTTCCTGCCCCCTTGCTGCCAAACCTCGCTGAAACTTGGCGCTACGGGTGGTGGCCGTGAGGTCTCCTCTCTTTCAACCGGGTCGTCCCTAAGCACTACCGGTGATGTTGGAACTGTCCTCCCCTCGTTCCCCAGAAAATCTGCCTGGCCTGCCTTTGGGCTTATGAGGCATACCATGCCTTTTGCCTTCCGGAGGGCCCGGCTCAGATTTTCTATCCTCTCTCTACAGGGGCCGTGGTCTGCCTCCTCAAACCCCTGTTCACTTGCTAGCTTGTAAGCGGCTTTTACCTCCTGCACTCTCTCTTCCTGTTCCCTAATCTGTCTTGCCAAGCGGGCGTTTTTCTCCCGCAACCTTAACTCATTTCCCTTGGCCTCGGTGACTTGGCACCGTAGGTATTCCAACTGGGCCTTGTGTTCTCCCACTAAATGCACTCTTTCTTGGTTCAAAGCTTGCAAAGCTACTAATAACTTCTCCCCTGCGAGAGCCTTATCCTGGATCTCCAGGGCTGACTCCCTTATCTCGACTGCCTGTGCTGCAACGAGCCTGCCCAGAAGCTGGACCTGCTTTTTAAAGCACATCAGCCAAACTGCCTTCTCTAAGGACTTCTTGTGTTCTTTACCCTCTGTCCACTTAGCTGCTGCATCTACCAGACGCTCAGCCTTTAGCAGAGTGGTGATCCACTTCTTAGCGATAATCACCTTGCTAATCACATAATCAGAACTCCTTTCCTCCATCACGGTTCACTCATCCGAACCATTGTCTTCTGTATCGCAACCCTGTTGCCGGTGTCCTGCCACGGTCGCCGTTCTGTAGGGGGTGGCGTGTGAGCCCAGTCAGTTATGCCTCTGACTGCCTGTGAGCGGTTCGAATCGCTCCCACGCCCCTGAGATTCTCGACACCGGACTTAGGTACAGGTAGCGATACAGAAATGACTTGAGTAGACAGGTGGTTTGGATGTAAGCAAAACTCAAGGATTTTATTAAACAGGAAAAATGAATTAAGTCTTAAGAGAAAATTACCAGTGTTTAAAATTACAGGCGAATACAAATAACTATACTTATACAGGGAATGGGGAACACATGGCACATCGAGGGAAAACAACTATCTTAACAATCCCCTTATCCTTATCCCAGCCCCTATACCTAACTAGATTAAGCTATGAGGGGCCAGAATTCATGCTCACCAATCAAAAAGGTTTGTTGGACTCAAAACAGCGGTGGGGTTCGGGGTTCGCTCTTGGTGCTCTCTGAAGCCTGCCGTCATCACGTGGTTTCCGGGCGCTGCAAGGGCGTTGTCCAGGTTCGAGTACCCAAAGTTAAAGTCTCTGTTTGGGTACTTTACCTTGCAGGGATGATGATTCTTCAGCCGACAGCTTGAGTTTGCATGAAGATAGTCGCAGGTTGGCTGAGGCTGAAGGCCCGATGATTCGAAGCCTACCCTCAGTTCGTCTCCTCAGTTGGTCTTCCTCAGTTGGTCTTCCCTCCTCCCCTCGTCGCGTCCCGCCTCGCCTGGCCTGAATTGTCCGTTTCCGCCCGATGCAATGCCGGGGCGATGGAGTGGCAAAAGGCACGGGCAAAGGCCAGGGGGTAAGCGCGGGACGGGGAAAGAGCGGCAGCCACGAGGGCGGGCAGAGGGAGAAGAGAAGAGAGCGATTGCTACTCGGGGTCTTCAATTATACTCTTTTCGAAAACCCTTATCTGCGTGCCAAATCAGGTTAGTTCTTTGTCTTAATCTTGGCGGGCTATTTTAAATAATGGTAGCAATCCATACTAACTGTTTTTAGATGGCCGGTAATCGCATCTACCGGCCCGATAATTGACTTGTTTTGTCAGGAATGTTCCTTGATGGGCCTGTCCAGCCTTGATGGCTTTCTTAATCTGTTTCAGATTATATATGTAAACTGCTTGATGGCCTTAACTATAGGCCTAACTGAATTTAGATTTGTCTCCAATTCGGTCTAATACATAATTCAAAGCCCTGTCTGGTTTCAAAATACAAAGTCTCTGTTCACAGACACTGCAGCTTTGGTTTCGATCCACAAGCTGTCTGCGTTGCAGAGTCCATTTAAAAATCTTACAGGCTTTCTGCCACGAGGCACGGACGTCATCTTGGGTACCCTTTTTGATTTAAAATGTCCACGCAGGGTCCCGTTTATTAATAAAAACCTTCGGGGGTAGAAATTTTGCAAATCTTACAGGGGCCAACACTGAGCCATGGCCAACACCTGACTAGCAGAAAAGGTACCTGCTGATAGTGGCTGTCTCACACCAGTGTTCAGTCAGTTACTTCTAACACTGGCGGTGTTAGTCATGGCTCAATGTTTTCCCTCTCGCCTCTGGGTCAGAAGGGTGTGGGTTCAAGTCCCACTGCAGAGTCTTGAGCACATAATCCAGGCTGACACTTCAGTGCAGTACCGAGGGAGTGCTGCCTTGTTGGAGGTGCGGTCTTTCAGATGAGACGTTAAACCCAAACCATGACTGCCTTCTCAGGTGGATGTAAAAGATCCCATGTCCACTGTTGGAAGAAGAGCAGGGGAGTTCCCCCCGGTGTCCTGGCCAATATTTATCCCTCAACCAACATCATTAAAAAACAGATAAACTGGTTATTATCTCATTGCTGTTTGTGGGAGCTTGCAGTGCACAAGTTGGCTGCCCTGTTTCCTACATTACAACAGTAATGGTTGTAAAGCATTGTTGTAATGGTTTGCGACGTTTTGAGGTTGTGAAAGACGCTTTATAAATGCAAGTCTTTCGTGTTTCCTTCTGGGAATTTTCCTCAATGCACTCAATGGGGGAATAGATCTGTGTATGGAGTAATGATTCCATGTTAAGGTAACAGGGGGATTCTGCCACTAGGTAGCAGTGTTCTTTCATTGTTATTCAGTCAGGGTTTCACCTGTTGTACAACAGAGCTGGGGGAAAAATTGCGTTGCTTTGCGCCTCCTATTAGCACCCTAAGAGGGCATTAATGGGGCGCAATGCAACTAGCGCCCGGGCACAGTGCCGCCCACGCCTCTTACGAAATTCAGCGGGAGGTTAGCGGCGGCGCAGCACCGCGGGGCACTACCAGTTAGCACCGCCGGCGATGACGTCATCACCATGCGCAGCGCCCCGGCCGTGATCTTCGGGAGCGCCCCCTGACTTAGCGCCGGACGCTATGTCCGACGGGGTCAGGGGGGCCTATCTGCGGCTGGGGAGGCGCAATTTAAAGGCGAGGTGCAGGGCGGCCATTTTTGTTGCTGGGCACCTGCCTGCGCTCCCGTCCCTGGCCTGCTGAACGGCCCCCCCCCCCCCGTGGAGTGCCGGCTGCGCTCCAAGAGCCCGGCACTTCTCTTGAGTGCCGGGCTCTTTTGCCGGCACACCTGATCCCCGGGTCGCGCTGCGCAAGGCCCCTCCCTTTAAGAAGGGGAGGAAGGCCTGCAATACCGCGGCACGTAGCACCGCGATATTGACTTGCAGCGCCCCAACAGGGATGCGAGGCACTTCCAGTAGCACCCCACTTCCCTCTTGGGGCGCAACCACTCAATTTCCAGCGTGGGGGGCGGTAATTTTTCCGGGGCGTTAAAAGTTGTGCCCTGGTAAAGTTAGCGTCCTCAATTTTTAGCCCCTTCTCTCCTGTAAGTACATCCCTGGTAATTCATTCCGAGTAATGGTTGTGTTTCTTTTTTTTATGAATTAGTCACAAGATTTAAAAAGATTGAATGTTGAGTGAAGTCATCAATAATCTTGGGTTTATAATTTCCGAGCAATAACCCAAATTAACCTTTTACCACTAGAATTTTTTTCACTTGACTTCTAGGCAGAGGTTTTAAAACTGGGTTCCCCTGAGATTTCATAAGAACATAAGAAATAGGAGCAGGAGTAGGCCATTCGGCCCCACGAGCCTGGTCTGCCATTCAATAAGATCATGGCTGATCTTCTACCTCATCTCCACTTTCCTGCACTATCCCCATATCCCTTGATTCCCTTAATATCCAAAAACCTATCGATCTCTGTCTTAAATATTCTCAATGGCCACAGCCCTCTGGAGTAGAGAATACCAAAGATTCACCACCCTTCGAGTAAAGAAATTTCTCCTCATCTCAGTCCTAAATTGCCGACCCCTTATTCTGAGACTCTGACCCTGGTTCTAGTATCCCCAGCCAGGGGAAACATCCTTCCTGCATCTACCCTGTCAAGCCCTGTAAGAATGTTGTATGTTTCAATGAGATCACCTCTCATTCTTCTAAACTCTAGAGAATATAGGCCTAGTCCACTCAATCTCTCCTCATAGGACAATCCCCCCATCCCAGGAATCAGTCTGGTGAACCTTCGTTGCACTCCCTCTATGGCAAGTATATCCTTCCTTAGGTAAGGAGACCAAAATTGTACACAATACTCCAGGTACGGTTTCACCAGGGCCCTATATAATTGCAGTAAGACGTCTTTACTCTTATACTCAAACCCTCTTGTAATAAAGGCCAACATGCCATTTGCTTTCCAAATTGCTTGCTGTATCTGCATATTAACTTTCAGTGATTCGTGTACAAGGACACCCAGGTCCCTCTGAACACCAACATTTCCCAATCTCTCTCCATTTAAAAAATACTCTGCTTTTCTATTTTTCCTACCAAAGTGGATAACTTCACATTTCTCCACATTATATTCCATTTGCCATGTTCTTCCCCACTCACTTAGCCTGTATATATCCCCTTGAAGCCTTTTTGCTTCCTCCTCCTAACTTACATTACCACCCAGCTTTGTATCATCAGCAAATTTGGATAGATTACATTTGGTCCCCTCATCCAAATCATTGATATAGATTGGGAATAGCTGAGGCCCAAGCACTGATCCTTGTGGTACCCCACTTGTTATAGCCTGCCAACCTGAAAATGACCCGTTTATTCCTACTCTCTGTTTTCTGTCCATTAACCAATCCTCAGTCCATGTTAGAACATTACCCCCAAACCCATGAGCCCTAATTTTGTTTAATAACCTGTTGTGTGGCACCTTATCGAATGCCTTCTGAAAATCTAAATACACCACATCCACTGGTTCACCTTATCTATTCTGCTAGTTACAACCTCAAAAAATTCTAACAGATTTGTCAAGCATGATTTCCCTTTCATAAATCTGTGTTGACTCTGCCCAATCCTATTAATATTTTCTAAATGTCCTGTTACCACGTCCTTAATAGATTCTAGCATTTTCCCTACTACTGATGTCAGGCTCACTGATCTACAGTTGCCCGTTTTCTCTCTCCCTCCTTTCTTAAATAGTGGGGTTACATTTGCTCCCTTCCAATCTGTGGGAACTGTTCTAGAATCTATGGAATTTTGGAAAATGTCAACCAATGCATCCACTATCTCTATAGCCACCCCTTTCTAAACCCTAGGATGTAGGTCATCAGGTCCAGGGGATTTATTGGCTTTCAGTCCCATTAATTTCTCCAGTATTATTTTTTTACTAATACTAATTTCTTTCAGTTCCTCATTCTCTCTAGACCCTTGGTTCTCCACTATTTCCAGGAAGTTTTTTTACATCTTCCTCTGTGAAGATAGAAGTAAATTAATTTGTTTACTTTCTCTGCCTTTTCCTTATTCCCTATTATAATTTCTCCTGTTTCAGCCTCTAAGGGACCCACGTTTACTTTCGCTAATCTTTTCCTTTATAAAAGTTTTTACAGTCTGTTTTCATGTCTCTCACTAGTTTACTCTCATATTGTAGGAATGGCTAGATTCCTAACTAAAGGACTGAGGTCGAGTCAGTCTATCAAACAAACGATGTTTAATACTAATCAACAGAGTTTAAAACAAAAACGAAAACGCAGGAGAACTACATTACAGGTCTGTACTCTTTGCTGGCTCCACGAGGACTGACTAGGGCGGCTCCCCAGCCTGATGTCATGACGTCATCACGTTTTCCCGCCGCTGGAGGATCACGTGATCAACGTGATGACGTCATAAGATCAGGGTCAAAAGATCAGGATAATGAAACAGTTTGGGTGGAGATAAGGAATAATAAGGGGAAAAAAGCACTACTGGGCGTAGTCTATAGGCCTCCAAACAGTTGCAACTCTGCTGGACGGAGTATCAATCAGGAAATAGTTGAGGCTTGTAATAAGGGAACAGCTATAATTATGGGGGATTTTAACTATCATATTAATTGGACAAATCAAATTGGGCAGGGCTGCCTTGAGGATGAGTTCATTGAGTGTATTAGGGATGGGTTTCTTGAGCAGTATGTAACTGAACCGACCAGGGGGCAAGCAACCTTAGATCTGGTCCTGTGTAACGCGACAGGATTAATTAAAAATGTCCTAGTAAAGGATCCCCTTGGAATGAGTGACCATAACATGGTTGAATTCCATATTCAATTAGAGGGTGAGAAGGTTGGATCTCAAACAAGCGTGCTAAGCTTGAATAAAGGAGACTATGAAGGTATGAGAGCGGAATTGAGTAGAGTGGATTGGGAAAATAGATTAAAGGGTAAGACGATACATGATCAGTGGTGTACATTTAAGGAGTTATTTTACAACTTCCAAAAAATATATATTCCACTGAGAAGAAAAGGGTGTAAAAGAAAAGATAGCCATCCGTGGCTAAGTAAAGAAATTAAGGATAGTATTCGACTAAAAACAAGGGCATATAAGGTAGCCAAATCTAGTGGGAGGATAGAGGATTGGGAAAACTTTAAAAGACAGCAAAAAATAACAAAAAGATTGATTAAGAAAGGGAGGGTAGATTATGAAAGTAAATTAGCAAAAAATATAAAAACAGATAGTAAGAGTTTTTATAGTTATATAAAAAGAAAAAGGGTGGCTAAAGTAAATGTTGGTCCCTTAGAGGATGAGACCGGGAAATTAATGGTGGGAAATATGGAGATGGCAAAAACACTGAATGAATATTTTATATCAATCTTTACAGTAGAAGACACTAAGAATATCCCAACACTGGACAAACAGGGGGCTAAAGGGGGGGAGGAGCTAAACATGATCAAAATCACTAAGGAAGTGGTACTCGGTAAAATAATGGGACTCAAGGCGGATAAATCACCTGGACCTGATGGCTTACATCCTAGGGTCTTGAGGGAAGTGACGGTAGGGATTGTGGATGCATTGGTAATAATTTTCCAAAACTCCCTGGTCTCAGCAAAGGTCCCGGCAGACTGGAAAACTGCTAATGTAACACCCTTATTTAAAAAGGGCAGTAGACAGAAGGCTGGAAACTATAGCCTAACATCTGTGGTAGGTAAAATTTTGGAGTCCATTATTAAGGAGACAGTAACAGGACATTTGGATAATCATAATTTAATAAGACAAAGTCAGCATGGTTTTATGAAGGGGAAGTCATGTTTGACAAATTTGCTGGAGTTCTTTGAGGAAGTAACATATAGGGTGGATAAAGGGGAGCCAGTGGACGTAGTGTATTTAGACTTCCAAAAGGCATTTGACGAGGTGCCACACAAAAGATTATTGCTTAAGGTAAAAAATCACGGGATTGGGGGTAATATTCTGGCATGGATAGAGGATTGGCTATCTAACAGAAGGCAGAGAGTTGGGATAAATGGTTCATTCTCAGACTGGCAATCAGTATCTAGTGGTGTTCCGCAGGGGTCAGTGCTGGGTCCCCAACTCTTTACAATCTATATTAACGATTTGGAGGAGGGGACCGAGTGTAACATATCAAAGTTTGCAGATGATACTAAGATGGGAGGGAAAGTAGTGAGTGAGGAGGACATAAAAATCCTGCAAGGGGACATAGACAGGCTAAGTAAGTGGGCAGAGATTTGGCAGATGGAATACAATACTGGAAAGTGTGAGGTTATGCACTTTGGCAGGAAAAATCGTAGAGCAAGTTATTATCTTAATGGCAAGAAACTGGAAAGTACTGAAGTACAAAGGGATCTGGGGGTCCTGGTGCACGAAACTCAAAAGGTTAGTATGCAGGTGCAGCAAGTGATTAAGAAGGCCAATAGAATGTTGGCTTTCATTGCTAGGGGGATAAAATATAAAAACAGGGAGGTATTGCTTCAGTTGTACAAGGTATTGGTGAGACCGCACCTGGAATACTGCATACAGTTTTGGTGTCCATACTTAAGAAAGGACATACTTGCTCTCGAGTCGGTACAAAGAAGGTTCACTCGGTTAATCCCGGGGATGATGGGAAGGACATATGAGGAGAGGTTGAGTAGATTGGGACTCTACTCATTGGAGTTCAGAAGAATGAGAGGCGATCTTATTGAAACATATAAGATTGTGAAGGGGTTGGATCGGGTGGATGCGGGGAGGATGTTCCCGATGATGGGTGAAACTAGAACTAGGGGGCATAGTCTTAGAATAAGGGGCTGCTCTTTCAAAACTGAGATGAGGAGGAACTACTTCACTCAGAGGGTGGTAGGTCCATGGAATATGCTGCCCCAAAAAGCTGTAGAAACTACATCATTACATAAATTTAAAACAGAAATAGACAGTTTCCTAGAAGTAAAGGGAATTAAGGGTTATGGGGAGCGGGCAGGAATTTGGACATGAGTCTAGGTTCGGATCGGTCATGGCTCTGTGGGTAGCGGAGTGGGCTCAGGGGCCGTGTAGCCTGATCCTGCTCCTATTTCGTGTGTCTAATTCTGTTAGATTCAGGAGATGGTTTTGTGATAGTAGATTTGAGGTTAGGATCAGATCAGCCATGATCTTATTGAATGGCGGAGCAGGCTCGAGGGGCCGATTGGCCTACTCCTGCTCCTATTTCTTATGTTCTTATGTTCTTATCGCGTTTGGTCTCATTCTTAAAGGGACCGCGCTATGTACATGCAATGATATGAACAAAGATACAGATTCATTCTGTAGCTACTAATTTGTTAAAGATAATTATGTACATTAGATCAGAGTCCCCCTGGTGGCTCCGCCACATGCGCCCCCCCAGAATTGTCTTTAACAGTAAAAGTCAATCGACTAGGAGGTCTGACAAGCCTGTCAGAGCGACTCCTGTATTCTTGGAGTGGACGTTGTTGAACAGCGGGCGGGCTGGCGGATGGAAGCCTTCGGTCTGGCGTGGATGCAGCGGGAGGTCGACCACGTCGTGGTGGCTGTGCAGTCTCTACTGGCCGGTTGATGTCCAGGTGTGCCGGTTTGAGACGGTCAATGGATATGTGGTCGGGTTTACCACCGATGTCTACAGAGAAACTCTTGTCGCCTGTCTCCAGTATGCGAAAAGGGCCTGTGTAAGGGGCCTTGAGCGGATCCCTATGAGCATCATGACGAATGAATACAAATTCAGCATTCTTTAGCTCCGCTGGTACGTGTGAAGATGGAAGGCCATGATGCGAAGTTGGGATAGGCGCAAAAGCCCTGGCTGTTTCCCGGTGGCTGCTGAGTTGTTCGGCTGTGGACCACGGCTCAGTTGGAAGCGGCAGGAAATCTCCCGGTACGCGGAGTGGCTGGCCGTACACGAGCTCCGCGGCAGACGATTGCAGGTCCTCTTTAGGTGCCGTGCGGAGACCCAACATGACCCACGGAAGCTTATCCACCCATCTGGCGCCTTGGAGGCTGGCCCTCAGTGATCCCTTTAACGATCTGTGGAAACGTTCGCACAAACCGTTTGCTTGCAGGTGATAGGCCGTGGTGCGGTGAAGCTTGGTGCCGAGACCCTGGGCCACAGCGTTCCAGAGCTCGGAAGAGAATTGTGGACCGCAGTCTGAAGAAATGTCCGCCGGAACGCCGAAACGTGCGACCCACGAGGAGTGGGCTCTGGCGACATCGGCGGACATAGTAGCTGCCAGAGGAACTGCCTCTGGCCATCTAGTAGTGCGATCGACCATGGTGAGGATGTGTGTGAACCCCTGCGAGGGTGGAAGCGGCCCGACGAGGTCCACGTTGACATGGTCGAATCGACGTTCTGGTACTGCAAATGTGGCCAATGGGGCCTTAACGTGACGTTGCACTTAGACGTTTGACAGACGACGCAGGTGTTAGCCCAGTCGCGGATATCCTTACGCATTCCTCTCCAGACGAACTTAGCCGACATTAATTTTTGAGATGCCTTCACGCCAGGATGCGAAAGTCCATGTATGGCATCGAAAACTTTGCGGCGCCAGACGACTGGAACGATCGGGTGGGGATCTCCCATGGAGACATCGCAGAGTAACGAGGTGCCTGCTGCGTGGAATTGCACATCGGTCGGTTGGAGACTAGAGGTGTCGGTGCGATACGCCTGTGTTTCAGGGTCAGATGACTGATCGGTAGCCATGAGGGCATAATCGATGCCCAGCTGGACCGCCCGTATGGTCGCGCGAGAAAGGCAATCAGCTACCAAGTTGTCCTTGCCAGCTACGTGTTGGACGTCTGTCGTGAATTCTGAAATGAAAGTTAGCTGTTGCTGCTGTCGAGCCGACCACGGTTCGGCGGTCTTGGCCATGGCGAAGGTCAGTGGTTTGTGATCTACAAACGCAGTGAAGGGACGTCCTTCCAACAAAAAATGGAAATGGCGGATAGCCAGGAACAGTGCCAGCAACTCCCGGTCGAAAGTGCTGTATTTGCGTTCGTTGCGCTGGAGTTGGCGGCTGAAAAATGCCAGTGGTTGCCACGTCCCATTGACCCACTGTTCCTGCACAGCGCCTATGGCATAGTCGGAAGCGTCGGTGGTAAGGGCGATGGTGGCACCTGGCAGAGGGTGCGCCAACATAGTTGCATTGGCTAGAGCGGTTTTTGTGTTGTCGAAAGCGTTGTCCATTTCAACCGTCCAGGCTATTGTATCCTTTCCGGCCTTGCCTTTGAGGGCCTCGTAGAGGGGCTGCATGAGTCGTGCTGCCTTGGGCACAAAGCGGTGGTAGAAATTCACCATGCCCAGGAATTCTTGAAGAGCCTTGGTGGACTGCGGCCTTGGGAATGCCGTAATTGCTTTGACCTTTGACTGCAGCGGAATTGCGCCCTCCGAAGTAATGCGGTGGCCCAAGAAGGCAATCTGTAGTAGGCCGAACTGACACTTGGCCGGGTTGATTATGAGGCTATGTTGGTTGGGGCGCCGAAAGAGGGTGCGGAGATGGCAGACGTGTTCCTCTTTGGTAGAGCTGGCTATCAGGATGTCGTCAAGGTAGACAAATAAAAAGGGAAGATCCCGCAGGACCGAGTCCATTAGTCGTTGAAAAGCCTGTGCGGCGTTCTTGAGCCCAAATGGCATCCGTAGAAACTCGAACAGTCCAAAGGGAGTGATGACAGCCGTTTTCTGGACGTCCTGCGGGTGTACGGGAACTTGGTGGTAGCCACGGACGAGGTCAACCTTGGAGAAGATTGAGTTTCCCGCCAAATGGGCGGAGAAATCCTGTATATGCGGGATCGGGTACCGATCAGGAGTAGTGGCATCATTAAGGCGTCGGTAGTCCCCGCATGGCCGCCAGCCACCGCCGGGCTTCGGGACGATGTGGAGAGGCGAGGACCAGGGACTATTCGACCGGCGAATAATCCCCAGCTGTTCCATCGTGGCAAACTCTGCCTTCGCAGCCGCGAGCTTGCCGGGTTCCAGGCGACGAGCTCACGCATAAACCGGAGAGCCAGTCGTAGTAATGTGGTGTTCGACACCATGCTTAGTGGCCAAGGAGGAGAAAGTGGGCTTGGTCAGCTCCGGGAATTCACCTAATAGGCGAGTGAACTCATCCGGCGAGGACAACGTGCAGGAGACAGTGTGCGACATTGCGGAACTGCGGAAGCAAGGGATGGAGTGGAAAGTGGCCGCGTTGACCAATCGATGATTTCTTACATCCACCAAGAAGCTGTTGGCGCATAAAAAATCCGTGCTGAGGATGGCTTGCGAAACCTTGGCTGTAATAAATTCCCACTGAAACCGTTGCCCGCCGAAGCACACCTGGACCCGCCGTTTGCCAAAGGAACGAATGGCCCCGCCATTAGCTGCCACGAGGGAGAGGCCTTGCATCCCAGACTGAATATCGAGTGCTGAGGCAGGAAGGATGCTAAACTGCGCCCCGGTGTCGCATAAAAAGCGCCGGCCTGAGAGGTAATCTGTAATGTAGAGGAGCTTCCCGGTATTTCCAATTGCTATCGCAGCCGCGGAACGTCCCTCAGACTCGGTCCTCCTTTTCTGGAGTTGCTGCTGGTGTTGATGTCGGTTTATTTTTTTAGGCGCGAAACTGCAGGGAGGGCGGCAGCCTCTGGCTTTCGCGCCGAAACGGGCGTGGTAAAAACACAAGCCGGGGGATGGAGGCGTTGGGGCGGCGTTCGCGGGGGAGGGGTGCCTCGTGGCAGCGCAGGATTGCTGCGTGACCGCATAAATCGTATCTGCTTCTGCAGCAAGAGCTGCGCAATCTGTGGCTTCCGATCTGGCGAGGGCAGCCTGAACCTGCTCGGGTAGTTGACTCAGGAATAACTCCCGAAAGAGGAAACATTGTGGTTCTGAGCCAAGGAGCGTGAGCATCTGGCCCATTAACTCAGATGGCTTGGAATCGCCAAGCCCGGGCAAAGCGAGTAGCCGGCGGGCACGCTCTGCCTTTGTGAGCCCGAAGACCTGTATTAACCGCGCTTTAAGAGTATTATACTTGCTGTCAACCGGGGGGTTTTCGAGCAGGCTGATGATCCGTGAGGCCGTGGAGCTGTCGAGTGTGGAGACCACATAAAGGTAACGGGTCTGATCCGCAACGATGTTTCGGAGATCGAATTGTGCTTCTGCTTGGACGAACCAGGAGTCCGCCTGTTGTTCCCAAAACTGTGGGAGCTTCAAAGCCATGGAGTTCGCTTCCACGTTTCGTCGCGCTTCACTTCTTCCGCGAAAATTGTTCACGAAAATTCGGGGTCACCACTGTAGGAGGTCGAGTCAGTCTATCAAACAAACGATGTTTAATACTAATCAGCAGAGTTTAAAACGAAAACTCAGGAGAACTACATTACAGGTCTGTACTCTTTGCTGGCTCCACGAGGACTGACTAGGGCGGCTCCCCAGCCTGACGTCATGATGTCATTACGTTTTCCCGCCGCTGGAGGATCACGTGATCAACGTGATGACGTCATCGCGTTTGGTCTCATTCTTAAAGGGACCGCGCTATGTACATGCAATGATATGATCAAAGATACAGATTCATTCTGTAGCTAATAATTTGTTAAAGATAATTATGTATATTAGATCATAGTCCCCCTGGTGGCTCTGCCACAATATTCTATTTTCCCTTTCTTTACCAATTTCTTGGTCCTCCTTTGCTGAATTCTAAAATCCTCCCAATCCTCAGGCTTACTACTCTTTTTGGCAACATTATAAGCCTCTTCCTTTGATCTAATACTAACTTTAACTTCTCTTGTTAGCCACGGTTGGACCACTTTTCCTGTGGGGTTTTTATGCCGTAAAGGAATGTATATTTGTTGTAAATTATGTATTAATTCTTCAAATGCTAGCCATTGCTTGTCTACCATCATACCTTTTAATGTAGTTTCCCAATCTACCTTAGCCAACTTGCCCCTCATGCCTATGTAGTTTGTTTTGTTTAGATTTAAGGCCATAGTTTTGGATGTAACAAAATCACTTTCAAACTCAATATTACATTTTTATCATATTATCGTCACTCTTCCCTAAAGGCCCCTTTACTACAAGGTTATTAATTAACCCTTTCTCATTGCACAATACTAAATCTAAAATAGCCTGTTCCCAAGTTGATTCCTCAACATACTGATCTTGAAAGCTACCTTGAATACATTCCATGAATTCGTCCTCCACACTATTATTGCAAATTTGGTTTGCCCAGTCTATATGTAGACTAAAGTCCCCCATGATTACTGTATTACCCTTGTTACATGTACCTCTTGTAGTGTATGCAACCGTTCCACCTTTAAGAGAACTATTTTAAGGGTTGCACTACTTTATCTTGGCTGCTGTATACTGTAATACCGGTGGTGACCACACCGGTATATAAGTGCTGTGTAATGATTTATTGGGCAGTTCCGCCCTGACCTTCAACTAGTAAAGACCTGTTAAAGTTTACTCTTGTGGTCTGTGTAGTAATATTCTCAATATAACACACAGACTTAACAGTGGCGACGAGTACGATCTTACCCTGCGGCAGAGATACATCCAAGGCAGTTTAACGGGCGTCGAGAGGAGGCATCCGCCCTCATCATTCTGCTGAGAAAAGACTCGGGTCTGCAGAGCAAAGGAAGAATTCTGACATGAAGCCTTCCATCAGCAACAGGCAGTGATCATCCCTTCTATCACGGTGGTGGGTAAGCCGATCAGCGACGAGCAGCAAGTCGGCCACATTGACTGTGAGTAGGGGAGAAAATAACAAAAAAACGGAGGATATAAGGGCGGAGAACTCGACCACGGCCAGGGAAAAGAGCCGGACAGAAGTCGGGGCCAGAGGCGCGGAGACTGGGGCAGCGTAAGGCACGGAAGCCGCGGTGAATGCAAACGCAGCCGGTGCGAAAGACCGGGCTGCAGGCGGGCTGGGAGACGCAACAGCGTCGAGAGAGAGCTCGACCGCGACCGGTGAAAAAGGCCAGGCAGCTACAGAGGCCGCGAGGCGCAGCGACCGGGTCAGCGTAAGGCGCGGGTGAAAATAAAAAATAAAATAAAAACCGCGGAGAACTCAGCCGCAGCCGGGGGGAAAGGACCGGACTGCAAGAGGGGCTGGGAGGCACGATTTGAAAACCGCTGGGGGAGGGCGAACGCAGCAATACGGCAATCGCCATTGCAGCCAGCGGGGGAGAAAGGCAAACGCGGGAAGCCGCCATTTTCGGAGGCGGGGGAAGAAGACAAGCGCGGGAAACCGCCATTTTGTAAAAAAAAAAATACTTTTGTTTCTCAAGAAGATCGCGAGGATGCCTAAGCGTGGTAACATCAACGATTTCGATCCCGATGTCGAAGATTGGGCCACGTATGTAGAACGCATAGAGATATATTGTAAGGCAAATAAAATATCAGATGAAGATAAAGCACTAACCTTACTAAACTCAATGGGTGCGAAGACATACGGGCTATTGAAGCATCTTCTATCACCAGCTAAACCGGCGGATCAGACTTTCGCTAAAATTGTTGCTGTCCTGAAGAATCATTTGAACCCCACACCGCTGATGTTAGCGGAACGATTTAAATTTTATGCGAGAACGCAACTGAAAGAGGAAAGCAACGCGGAGTATTTAATTGAACTGCGTAAGCTAGCGAAATACTGCCAGTTTGGGGAAAGCCTGACAGAGGCACTGAGAGACAAATTCGTGTGTGGGTTGTCGAAAGAAGGAACACAAAAGCGGCTACTTGAGGAGAATGATCTTACACTTGATAAGGCTGTCACTATTGCAGCATCGCACGAAGCCGCAGCGAGAGGCACTGCGGAAATGCAGCTGAAGGCAGCGGTACTCAGCGTAGATCAAATGGCTTTGAGTACAACGAAATGTTATCATTGTGGAAAGACAGCACACGATCAGAACCAATGCTGGTTTAAAAACCAGGAATGTAGAAAATGTGGCAAGCTTGGTCACATAGCTAAAGTGTGCCGGTCAGGAAAGAAGACCAGCAACAAAAAGTCACCACAGGAAAAGTGCAGAAAGGTACATAAGGTGGCTGAGAAGAGTTCGGATGAACAGAATTCGGATTCAGACTCCAACAGCAAGGAACTGGGTAGTCTGAGAATTCACAACGTGAGTAAGGAAGCTGACCGACAAACTATCTGGGTCACACTGCAGATAGCAGGAGTCCAAGTGAAGATGGAATTGGACACCGGAACGGCGTTGACGGTCATGAATAAGCAAGATTACAAAAAGTTATTCAAACATATTCCCCTACGGGATACGGAGATAGTATTGCAGACATACACGGGGCAAAAAGTATACCCCATCGGAAAGATAAAAGTCAAGGTGATACACAAGGGCAAAGAACACCAAGGAATGGACTTATATGTACTACCTGAGGGAGGTCCACCACTTCTGGGACGGGAGTGGATCAGAAAAATAAATATGGACTGGCACTCCCTAAACGCAATAACGGTAGATTCCGGAAAAAAAGATGTCAAACCTGAACGATTGTCCAGAATATTGGATGAGGCTAAAGAGGTGTTCCAACCGGGACTGGGAACACTGAGAGGAATTAAGGCAAAAATCAAGATTGCAGAACATGCAAACCCAAAATTTTTCAAAGCCAGACCGGTACCGTATGCGATACGACCTGCTGTGGAAGCTGAGCTGGAAGGGCTGGAACGTTCAGGAGTACTGTCTAAGGTGGACTGGAGTGAGTGGGCCACGCCCATTGTTCCCGTCATGAAGCGTTCATCGAGTAACAAGCCAGGGGAACCGGGGAAGGTCCGCATCTGTGGAGACTTCAAGATCACAGTTAATCCGGTGCTTCACACGGTGCAATATCCGCTTCCGCGGATTGAGGATATCTTTGCTTCATTGTCTGGCGGGAAACGCTTCACCAAGATAGACCTGGCGCAAGCGTACTTACAGATGGAAGTTGAGGAAGAGTCGCGCCAGTATCTCACAATCAGCACGCACAGAGGCTTGTATCAATATAATAGACTGGGTTTTTGGAGTGGCTTCGGCTCTGGCAATTTGGCAGAGGGCCATGGAGCAGGTATTACAGGGAATTCCAAGCACTCAATGTTACTTGGACGACATCCTGATTACAGGAGATGACGATGAGGAACACCTTGCAAATTTGAAACTGGTGCTCACCAGGTTGAAGGAATATGGCCTTCGAGTTAATCGCCAGAAATGTGAGTTCTTTCAGAAACGGATCTCGTACTGTGGTCATGTCATTGACCAGGAGGGGCTGCACAAGTCACCTGACAAGATCGAAGCTGTTGTGAAGGCTCCTGCTCCAGAAAATGTATCCCAGTTGAGATCGTTCCTAGGGTTGATTAACTATTACCATAAGTTTCTGCCAAATCTATCCACGGTGCTGCACCCGCTGAATGCTCTTTTGCAGAAAGAAGTAACATGGAAGTGGAGCGAGGACTGTAAGAAGGCCTTTCGCAAAAACAAGACATTGATCACCTCAGAGGAAGTGTTGGCTCACTTCAACCCAACGCTACCTATTCGTTTAGCTTGTGATGCTTCTCCTTATGGTATTGGAGCAGTACTCTCACACAAGTTGCCAAATGGCTCGGAAAGGCCAGTCGCATTTGCATCCAGATCATTGACCTCCGCTGAGCGCAACTATGCTCAGATAGATAGGGAGGCTCTCAGCCTGGTGTGGGGAGTAAAGAAGTTTAATCATTACCTGCAGGGCCAGAAGTTTCCACTGCTGACAGACCACCAGCCGTTGGTATCCATATTCAACCCTAAAAAGGGCGTTTCCATTATGACAGCGCAAAGGCTACAGAGGTGGTCCCTTTTCCTAGGGGCACACCAATATGACATAGAATACAAAGGATCAAAACAGCATGGGAATGCTGACGGTTTATCACGCCTACCGTTGCCAACGGTAGAAGAGGCGCCTACAGTGGACCCAGTGGAGATGTTCCACTCAACCATAGTGGAATGTCTACCAGTAACAAATTCTACGATCGAAAAGGAAACAAGAAATTACCCGACTCTCTCACGAGTCTACGATTTAACAGTGAAGGGATGGCCAGCACATGGCGAACCACTGTTGCCAGCATTTTCACAAAGAAGAGAACAGCTGTCAGTGTGCCGAGGAACTTTGATGTGTGGATCCAGAGTGGTGATTCCACCCAAACTCCAGCATAAAGTGCTAAAGGAGCTTCACGAGGGGCATCTGGGTGGAGTGAAAATGAAGAACTTAGCCAGAGCGTTCGTGTGGTGGCCAGGTATCGATGGAGACATCGAAGAAATGACCAAGAGCTGCCTAGGATGCCAGAAGGTCCAAAACGCCCCACCACAAGCTCCTCTGCATCCATGGGAGTGGCCCTCATCTCCATGGCAAAGGGTACATATCGACTTTGCCGGTCCATTTATGGACTCAATGTTCTTAATCGCGGTGGATGCACACTCCAAGTGGCCGGAGGTAATAAAGATGTCCTCCACCGCCACGGGAAAAACCATCACAGTATTAAGGACCATATTTGCCAGGAATGGGCTGCCGGAACAGATCTGTTCTGATAATGGACCGCAATTTGTGTCCGAACAATTCAGGAAGTTCTTAAAAAACAATGGGGTTAAGCACTACACGTCCGCCCCATACCATCCCGCCACCAATGGATTAGCTGAAAGGTTTGTCCAGACCTTCAAGAAGGCCATAAAGGCCATGGGTAATGAAGACATAAATCTACAACATAAGGTAGATAACCTCTTGTTGGCGTACAGGAATGCAACACATGCGGTCACAAACCAAACTCCCGCCATGATGTTTTTCAATAGAAGACTAAGATGCCGGCTGGATTTGATCAAGCCAAACATCAGAAGGGACGTAGAGAACCGGCAATTTCAAGGCATGAATGAAAGGCCAATTAGAACCTTCCAGATAGGTCAACAAGTTTTGGCCCGGGACTACCGTACCGAGAAATGGCAGCCTGGAACTATTTGCACACGACTAGGACCGCTGATGTATACCGTGGACATTGGTGAAAGCATAATAAGGCGCCATGCTGACCAGATCATAGCGTCATCCGAAAAGGGACAACCTACACCACAACTCTATACGCCTAATGATGAAGCCGAGATACCCATAGTATCTACCTCCGATCCGGTGATACTGGAACCAGATGAACCCGACACTGACATTCCAGCCGAATCGACCTTGCCAAAAGAACCTACTACACCACCGAAAACTACTACACCACCGAGGCGTTATCCGGACCGAGTCAGGAAGCCTCCAGAGAGACTGAATCTGTGAACTGTTTTACATGAAGTTGTGTATATATGTTATGATGTTATGTTTAATGGGAATATATACTGTTAACCTAAAAAGGGAGGATTGTAGTGTATGTAACCGTTCCACCTTTAAGAGAACTATTTTAAGGGTTGCACTGCTTTATCTTGGCTGCTGTATACTGTAATACCGGTGGTGACCACACCGGTATATAAGTGCTGTGTAATGATTTATTGGGCAGTTCCGCCCCGACCTTCAACTAGTAAAGACCTGTTAAAGTTTACTCTTGTGGTCTGTGTAGTAATTCTCAATATAACACACAGACTTAACACCTCTAATTTCCTGATTTATACTCTGTCCTACATTACAACTACTGTTTGGGGGCCTATAAACAACTCCCACCAATGTTTTCTGCCCTTTGCTGTTTCTTAGCTCCACCCAAACTGATTCTACTTCTTGATTTTCGGAGCTAAGATCCTTTCTCTCTACTGTCTTTATCCCATTCTTTATTGTAAGGACTAACCTTCCTCCTTTTCCATTTTGCCTATCTCTCCTAAAAGTTAAGTATCCTGGAACATTTAGTTCCCAAGCTTGGCCACTTTGCAACCACGTCTCTGTAATGGCTATTCGATCAAACCTATTCATTTCTATCTGTGCTATTAATTCATCTATTTTGTTGCGAATGCTTCGCGCATTCAGATATAATGCCTTTAGCGTTGACTTTTTTCTATTTTTCTCTGATGTCACCTTAGTCACTGATGCCGTATTACCTTTGTTACTCTCTCTTTCCGTTCCTGACCCACTCTGCATATTTTTACACAAAACTCTGCTCTGCTCCAGAACCTTGACATTTCTCTCACTGCTTTTAAATTTACTCTTTCCTGAATCTTCCCACTTAACCCCCTTCATTAGTTGAAAGCCCTGTCTACTGCCCTAGTTATTCGATTCGCCAGGACACTGGTCTCAGCCCGGTTTAAGTGGAGCCCGTCCCATCGGAACAGCTCCCTCTTTCCCCAGTACTGGTGCCAGTGCCCCATGAACTGAAACCCCTTCCTCCCACACCACTCTTTGAGCCACATATTTAAACCTCTAATCTGTTTGCCCCACGCCAATTTGCGCGTGGCTTAGGTAACAATCCGGAGATTGTTACCTTTGAGGTTCTGCTTTTTAATTTGGATTCTAGCTCCTCAAACTCCATCAGCAGAACCTCATTCTTAGTTCTACCTATGTCATTGGTTCCTACATGGACCACAACAACTGGATCCTCCCCCTCCCACTCCAAGTTCTTCTCCAGCCACGAGGAGATGTCTTTAACCCTGGCACCAGGCAGGCAACACAGCCTTCGGTACTCCCTGTTGCGACTACAGAGAACAGTACCTATCTCCCTGACTATACTGTCGCCTACCACTACCACATTCCTTTTTAAACCGCCCCCCCCCCCCACTTGAATGACTTCCTGTACCACGGTGCTGTGGTCAGTTTGCCCATCCTCCCTGCAGTCCTTGTTCTCCTCCATACAGGCAGCAAGTACCTCGTACCTGTTGGACAAGGTCAAGGGCTGAGGCTCCTCCATCACTATATCCTGGGTCCCCATACCTTCCTGACTCGCAGTCACACCTTTCTGTCCCTGACCATTGATCAACCCTGAAGTACTGCTTAACCGAAGGGGTGTGACTGCCTCCTGGAACCAAGTGTCCAGGTAACTCTCCCCTTCCCTGATGTATCGCAATGTCTGCAGCTCAGACTCCAGCTCAACAACTCTGAGCTGAAGTTCCTCGAGCTGCAGGCTCTTACTGCAGATGTGGTTGCTCGGGATCTCGTTGCTCTCCACCTACTCCCACATGTTGCAGTTACGACACACCGCCTGCCCTGCCATCTCTCCCTAACCTTATTTTATTTATATAATTTGTTACAGTTTTTATTCAAACGATTATTTTTACTTTTAATTTTTAGTTTTAATTAGTTAACTTAGTTTAAGTTATTAATTCAATAAAGTTATAGTAGTTAATACACTCCCAGTTCCGAATTTAATCCACCTGCCTAACCTAGAGAGCAAAAGAGCTGTAATACTCACCAACCAATCACCTACCTGCTGTCCTGTGTCGTTACACTTATTTTTTATTTTTAAATCGCCGTCTCCACTCCCACTCAGTCCACGCTGTGTCCTGGGCCTTCTCCGGAACTCCCTTTAAATCGCCGTCTCCACTCCCACTCAGTCCGCGCTGTGTTCTGGGCCTTCTCCGGAACTCCCTTTAAATCGCCGTCTCCACTCCCACTCATTCCACGCTGTGTTCTGGGCCTTCTCCGGAACTCCCTTTAAATCGCCGTCTCCACTCCCACTCATTCCACGCTGTGTTCTGGGCCTTCTCCGGTGCTCCCTTTAAATCGCCGTCTCCACTCCCACTCATTCCACGCTGTGTTCTGGGCCTTCTCCGGTGCTCCCTTTAAATCGCCGTCTCCACTCCCACTCAGTGCACACTGTGTTCTGGGCCTTCTCCGGTGCTCCCTTTAAATCGCCGCCTCCGCTGCCACCAACCAACTCAGGTCCACGCTGTCATCAGATTTCTGCACTCAATCATCAGGTTTTTGAAATTTTTGGTATTTTTTCAGCTGTGCACCAATAAAAGCAATTTCTGCCAATGTAGCACCATTTTCATCTCAGTAGCTTGCATTTTTTTTCAGAAGTTAGAACAGGGATCGCCAGTATTCAATCAATGTTTGCAGGGGTCCCCGGGAGTGAGTCAGTATTTACAGGGGTCCCCGGGAGTGAGTCAGTATTTGCAGGGTCCCCGGGTGTGAGTCAGTATTTGCAGGGGTCCCCGGGAGTGAGTCAGTATTTACAGGGGTCCCCGGGAGTGAGTCAGTATTTGCAGGGGTCCCCGGGAGTGAGTCAGTATTTACAGGGGTCCCCGGGAGTGAGTCAGTATTTGCAGGGCCCCCGGGAGTGAGTCAGTATTTGCAGGGTCCCCGGGTGTGAGTCAGTATTTACAGGGGTCCCCAGGAGTGAGTCAGCCTTTGCAGGGGTACCGGGACTGAGTCAGTATTTCCAGGGGTCCCCGGGAGTGAGTCAGCATTTGCAGGGGATCTCGGGAGTGAGTCAGCATTTGCAGGGGATCTCGGGAATGAGTCAGCATTTGCAGGGGTCCCCGGGAGTGAGTCAGTATTTGCAGGGGTCCCTGGGAGTGAGTCAGTATTTGCAGGGATCCCCGGGAGTGAGTCAGTATTTGCAGGGATCCCCGGGAGTGAGTCAGTATTTGCAGGGGTTCTCGGGAGTGAGTCAGTGTTTCCAGGGGTTCTCGGGAGTGAGTCAGTGTTTCCAGGTGACCCCGGGAGTGAGTCAGTACTTGCAGGTGTCCCCGGTAGTGACTCAGTATTTGCAGGGTTCTTGGGAGTGAGTCAGTATTTGCAGGGTTCCCCGGGAGTGAGTCAGCATTTGCAGGGGTTCCCGGGAGTGAGTCAGTCTTTGCAGGGGTTCTCGGGAGTGAGTCAGTATTTGCAGGGTTTCTCGGGAGTGAGTCAGTATTTGCAGGGGTTCTCTGGAGTGAGTCAGTATTTTCAGGGGTTCTCGGGAGTGAGTCAATATTTACAGGGGTCCCTGGATGTGAGTCAGCATTTGCAGGGGTCCCCGGGCGTGAGTCAGCATTTGCAGGGGTCCCCGGGAGTGAGTCAGTATTTACAGGGGTCCCTGGATGTGAGTCAGCATTTGCAGGGGTCCCCGGGAGTGAGTCAGTATTTGCAGGGGTTCTCGGGAGTGAGTCAGTATTTACAGGGGTCCCTGGATGTGAGTCAGCATTTGCAGAGGTCCCCGGGAGTGAGTCAGCATTTGCAGGGGTCCCCGGGAGTGAGTCAGTATTTGCAGGAGTTCTCGGGAGTAAGTCAGTTTTTGCAGGGTCCCCGGGAGTGAGTCAGTATTTGCAGGGATCCCCGGGAGTGAGTCAGTATTTGCAGGGGTCCCTGGGAGTGAGTCAGTATTTGCAGGGTCCCCGGGAGTGAGTCAATATTTGCAGGGGTCCCTGGGAGTGAGTCAATATTTGCAGGGGTTCTCGGGAGTGAGTCAGTATTTGCAGGGGTCCCCGGGAGTGAGTCAGTATTTGCAGGGGTCCCCGGGAGTGAGTCAGTATTTGCAGGCGTCCCTGGGAGTGAGTCAGTATTTTCAGGGGTCCTCTGGAGTGAGTCAGTATTTGCAGGGGTCCCCGGGAGTGAGTCAGTATTTGCAGGGATCCCCGGGAGTGAGTCAGTATTTGCAGGGGTTCTCGGGAGTGAGTCAGTGTTTCCAGGGGTTCTCGGGAGTGAGTCAGTGTTTCCAGGCGACCCCGGGAGTGAGTCAGTACTTGCAGGTGTCCCCGGTAGTGACTCAGTCTTTGCAGGTGTCCCTGGGAGTGAGTCAGCATTTGCAGGGGTTCTCGGGAGTGAGTCAGTATTTGCAGGGGTTCTCTGGAGTGAGTCAGTATTTTCAGGGGTTCTCGGGAGTGAGTCAGTATTTACAGGGGTCCCTGGATGTGAGTCAGCATTTGCAGGGGTCCCCGGGCGTGAGTCAGCATTTGCAGGGGTCCCCGGGAGTGAGTCAGTATTTACAGGGGTCCCTGGATGTGAGTCAGCATTTGCAGGGGTCCCCGGGAGTGAGTCAGCATTTGCAGGGGTCCCCGGGAGTGAGTCAGTATTTGCAGGGGTTCTCGGGAGTGAGTCAGTATTTACACGGGTCCCTGGATGTGAGTCAGTATTTGCAGGGTCCCCAGGAGTGAGTCAGTTTTTGCAGGGTCCCCGGGAGTGAGTCAGTATTTGCAGGGATCCCCGGGAGTGAGTCAGTATTTGCAGGGGTCCCTGGGAGTGAGTCAGTATTTGCAGGGGTTCTCGGGAGTGAGTCAGTATTTGCAGGGTCCCCGGGAGTGAGTCAGTATTTGCAGGGGTCCCTGGGAGTGAGTCAATATTTGCAGGGGTTCTCGGGAGTGAGTCAGTATTTGCAGGGGTCCCCGGGAGTGAGTCAGTATTTGCAGGGGTCCCCGGGAGTGAGTCAGTATTTGCAGGCGTCCCTGGGAGTGAGTCAGTATTTTCAGGGGTCCTCTGGAGTGAGTCAGCATTTGCAGGGGTCCCCAGGAGTGAGTCAGTATTTGCTGGGGACCCCAGGAGTGAGTCAGTATTTGCAGGGGACCCCGGGAGTGAGTCAGTATTTGCAGGGGTCCCTGGGAGTGAGTCAGTATTTCCAGGGGTTCTCGGGAGTGAGTCAGTATTTGCAGGGGTTCCTGGGTGTGAGTCAGCATTTGCAGGGGTTGGCGGGAGTTAGTCGGTATTTGCAGGGGTCCCCGGGAGTAAGTCAGTATTTCCAGTGGTCCCCAGGAGTGAGTCAGTAATTGCAGGTGTCCCTGGGAGTGAGTCAGTATTTGCTGGGGACCCCGGGAGTGAGTCAGTATTTGCAGGGGTCCCTGGGAGTGAGTCAGTCTTTGCAGGGGTCACCGGGAGTGAGTCAGTATTTGCAGGGGTTCTCAGGAGTGAGTCAGCATTTGCAGGGCTACCCGGGAGTGAGTCAGCATTTGCAGGGGTCCCCGGGAGTGAGTCAGTATTTGCAGGGGTCCTCTGGAGTGAGTCAGTATTTGCAGGGGTTCTCAGGAGTGAGTCAGCATTTGCAGGGGTACCCGGGAGTGAGTCAGCATTTGCAGGGGTACCCGGGAGTGAGTCAGCATTTGCTGGGGACCCCGGGAGTGAGTCAGTATTTGCAGGGGTCCCTGGGAGTGAGTCAGTCTTTGCAGGGGTCACCGGGAGTGAGTCAGTATTTGCAGGGGTTCTCAGGAGTGAGTCAGCATTTGCAGGGGTACCCGGGAGTGAGTCAGCATTTGCAGGGGTACCCGGGAGTGAGTCAGCATTTGCAGGGGTACCCGGGAGTATGTCAGTATTTGCAGGGGTCCCTGGGAGTGAGTCAGTACTTCCAGGTGTCCCCGGGAGTGAGTCAGTATTTGCAGGGGTCCCCGGGAGTGAGTCAGTATTTGCAGGTGTCCCCGGGAGTGAGTCAGTCTTTGCAGGGGTTCTCAGGAGTGAGTCAGTATTTGCAGGGTCCCCGTGAGTGAGTTAGTATTTGCAGGGGACCACAGGTGTGAGTCAGTATTTGCAGGGTTCCCGGGAGTGAGTCAGCATTTGCAGGGGTTCGCGGGTGTGAATCAGCATTTGCAGGGGTTCGCGGGTGTGAGTCAGTATTTGCGGGGGTCCCTGGGAGTGAGTCAGTATTTCCGGGGGTTCTCGGGAGTGAGTCAGTATTTGCAGGGGTTCTCGGGAGTGAGTCAGCATTTGCAGGGGTTCGCGGGAGTGAGTCAGTATTTGCAGGGTCCCTGGGAGTGAGTCAATATTTGCAGGGGTCCCTGGGAGTGAGTCAGTATTTGCAGGGGTCCCCGGGAGTGAGTCAGTATTTGCAGGGGTGCTCGGGACTGAGTCAGTATTTGCAGGGGCCCGTGGGAGTGAGTCAGTATTTGCAGGGGTTCGCGGGTGTGAGTTAGCATTTGCAGGGTCCCCGGGAGTGAGTCAGTATTTGCAGGGGTCCCCGGGAGTGAGTCAGTATTTGCAGGGGTTCTCAGGAGTGATTTAGCATTTGCAGGGGTTCTCAGGAGTGAGTTAGCATTTGCAGGGGTTCGCGGGTGTGAGTCAGTATTTGCAGGGGTACCCGGGAGTGAGTCAGCATTTGCAGGGGTACCCAGGAGTGAGTCAGTATTTGCAGGGGTGCTCGGGACTGAGTCAGTATTTGCAGGGGCCCGTGGGAGTGAGTCAGTATTTGCAGGGGTTCGCGGGTGTGAGTTAGCATTTGCAGGGTCCCCGGGAGTGAGTCAGTATTTGCAGGGGTCCCCGGGAGTGAGTCAGTATTTGCAGGGGTTCTCAGGAGTGATTTAGCATTTGCAGGGGTTCTCAGGAGTGAGTTAGCATTTGCAGGGGTTCGCGGGTGTGAGTCAGTATTTGCAGGGGTACCCGGGAGTGAGTCAGCATTTGCAGGGGTACCCGGGAGTGAGTCAGTATTTGCAGGGGTCCCTGGGAGTGAGTCAGTATTTCCAGGGGTTCTCGGGAGTGAGTCAGTATTTCCAGGGGTCCTTGGGAGTGAGCCAGCATTTGCAGGGGTTCTCGGGAGTGAGTCAGTATTTGCAGGGGTACCCGGGAGTGAGCCAGCATTTGCAGGGGTTCTCGGGAGTGAGTCAGTATTTGCAGGGGTTCTCGGGAGTGAGTCAGTATTTGCAGGGGTCCCTGGGAGTGAGTCACATTTACAGGGGTTCGCGGGAGTGAGTCAGTATTTGTAGGGGTCCCTGGGAGTGAGTCAGTATTTCCAGTGGTCCCCGGGCTTATGTCACGATGGCATCCACAGTGGCCTGGAGTTGTAAACCTGCTTATTCTGTACCTATGGTCATTTTTTAAATAACGAGCTATGGATACGTACAAAAGAAAGATCCTGTATTATATTAAATTTCACTCAGGATTTCCCAACGTCCTTCACAACCAATGAATCGCTTTTAAAGTGCAGCCACTGTTGTTAGCAAGGCAAATACAGCAGCCAATTTGTGCACGGCAGTATCTCACACGCAACGAGTGGGATGAATGTCCAGTTATTCTGGTGTTGGTTTGGGGGGAGGAATGTTGGCCAGGCCAATGGGAGAACTCCCTTTGCTTTCTTCAAGCACAACTTTGGGATCTTTTACAGCCACCCGGACTGGCAGCTGTGGCCTCAGTTTAACGTCTCATCCAAATGGCAGCATCTCTTGTACAGTTGCTCATCTCAATACCATGCTTAAGTCTTGCCGTGGGATCCCATTACCCGTTGGCATAGAGGCAAGAGTACTACCGAGTGAACTAAACTAAAGAAGTGCCCAGAAAAGCATTTGGATGAGAGTGGCAGTTAGCACTTGTAATATTATAGCATCAGATTATATTTTAAACAGGGTGAGTACTCCAAAATATGTTTGTTTAGAAAAGGTTCAATTTAAAATAATAAACTATTTCAATGTAACTTTCCAAACTCCACAAAGATTTTACATAACTTTATGGAGCTTGGTGTCCCCCACAGTCTTATGCTAAATCATCTATTGTGGCGGAGACCACATAGGGACAATAACACAATTCACAATGTATAGCCAATGTGGTTATATGTACCTAAACACAATTCACTATGTAAAGCCAATGTTATATGTACGTACTTGGTTGGGTTATCGGGGCAGGGTCCCTTTAAGAGCGTCGGTAGCATGATGATGTCATGGCCCTGCAATGAGACTGAGAACATCAGTCCTCATGGAGAGTGAATAAAGTAACACGCGTTTTGCCTTTGCTGCAACAAAAGTCTCAGAGCCTGTTGATTTCGAGCGACTCCAACATTGGTGACCCCGCTGCTCTTTTCGACGATTCCAAAGACTGCATCCGAAATGGCGACGAACACCGTTTCCATCAAATTACCCGAGTTTTGGGAACGACAGGCTGTCGCTTGGTTCGCCCAGGCCGAGGCTCAATTTGCACTCCGGGACATCACCGCGGACGACACGAGGTACTACTACGTCGTCTCTGCTCTCGGCAGCTCCACCGTGGCCAGAGTCCTGAGCCTACTCGAGAACCCCCCGGAGCTCAACAAATTCGAAACGCTGAAAACGCACCTCTTAGAAACTTTTGGACTCACCGAAGCCGAGCGCGCACGCCGGCTTCTCTCTCTACCCGGGCTTGGCAACTCCAAGCCCTCGGAGCTGATGGACCGCATGCTGGCCCTCCTGGGCACACACAGGCCGTGCTTCCTCTTCAAGGAACTGTTCCTTCAACAGCTGCCAGGTCAGGTACGGTCGGCTTTAGCTAACTCTTCCATTACTGATTTCCGCGACCTGGCCAAGGAGACCGACAGATTTTTCTCCGCCGGGCAACAGTACTGCGCGGCCACGCGGAGCCCTGCCCCCACCGATACATCCCAACGGCTGCAGCCCCCAAGCCTCTGCTTCTACCATGCGCAGTTTGGCCCCCAAGCCAGGAAGTGCCGGCCCCCGTGCAGTTTTCCCGCGTCGAAACAAACAAAAGACCACTCGTCGGCTACTATGGCTGTCGGCCATTCAGGCAGTTTGTTATTTATTACGGACACCGACTCCGGATGTCGTTTTCTTTGCGACACGGGTGCCCAGGTGAGCGCCCTGCCCGCGTCAACCATAGACATGCAAGGGGGGAACCACGGCCCCGTCCTCGAAGCCGCCAACGGCAGTTCCATCCGCACCTTCGGGAAATGGAGCGTGGCGCTTTGTTTTGGCGGGCAGCGGTTCACCTGGGACTTAGTCACGGCAAAAGTGTCCACCCCCCTTCTCGGCGCTGACTTCCTCTGCGCCAATGGCCTTTTGGTGGACGTCAAGAACCGACGTCTCATCAACGCTCAGACTTTCAGCTCACTCCCATGTTCCCTCAGCAGGTCCAGCACGACGAAGTTGTCCAGCGCACTCTCGGCCTCCGACGAGTTTTCCCGCCTCCTCGCCGAGTTCCCGGACCTCACGAAGCCCACGTTCTCGTCCGCCGCCACCAAACACGGGGTAGAACACCACATCTCGACCACCAGTCCGCCCGTCTACGCCCGCGCTTGGCGCCTCGACCCGGGGAAACTCGCCATCGCTAAAGCCGAGTTCGACACCATGGAGCGCCTCGGCATCATCTGCTGGTCGAACAGTCCATGGGCCTCGCCCCTCCACATCGCTCCGAAACCAGGCAGCGGGTGGCGCCCATGCGGCGATTACCGGTGCCTCAACGACGCTACGACCCCCGACCGCTACCCAATTCCACACATCCAGGACTTTTCCGCCCGCCTAGCCGGGAAAGTGGTATTCTTGAAAGTGGACCTCGTCCGGGGTTACCACCAGGTCCCTGTCCGGCCGCAGGACGTCCCGAAAACCGCGGTGATCACCCCGTTTGGGCTGTTCGAATTCCTCCGCATGCCATTCGGCCTCAAAAACGCCGCCCAGGCTTTTCAACGCCTAATGGACACCGTGTTACGGGACCTGACATTTCTGTTCGTATACCTGGACGACATCCTCATCGCCAGCACCTCCAGGACAGAGCATGTGTCGCACTTTCGGACTCTCTTCCAACGCCTCAGCCAGCACGGCCTAATCATCAACCCGGCCAAGTGCCAGTTCGGGCTGTCCTCGATCGACTTTCTCGGGCACCGCATCACGAAGGACGGGGTGGTGCCACTGCCATCGAAAGTGGAGGCCGTGATGGACTTCCCGCGACCCCTCACCGTGAAGGCCCTGCAGGAGTTATTGGGCATGGTGAACTTTTACCATCGCTTCGTCCCTCGAGCAGCCCAGCTTATGCGGCCTCTTTACGAGGCCCTCAAAGGCAAGCCCGACAAGCTCACCGTCGACTGGTCCGAGGAGATGGCCAATTCTTTCACAGACACGAAAAGGGCCCTGGCTAACGCGACCATGCTGGCGCATCCGTTACCTGATGCGCCGATCGCTCTCACCACCGACGCCTCGGACTATGCGGTCGGCGCCATCCACGAACAGTGGGTCAACGGCACCTGGCAGCCGCTGACCTTCTTCAGCCGGCAGCTCCGCCCCAACGAGCGGAAGTACAGCACCTTCGATCGCGAGCTTCTCGGCCTCTACCTCGCCGTCCGACACTTCCGTTTCCTACTGGAGGCTCGCCCGTTCACAGCGTTCGTGGACCACAAACCGTTGACCTTCGCCATGGCCAAAGCTTCCGAGCCGTGGTCGGCCCATCAGCAACGCCAGCTGTCCTTCATCTCAGAGTTTACAATGGACATCCAGCATGTGGCTGGGAAAGACAACCCCGTCGCCGACTGTCTCTCCCGAGCCGTCGCCAGCGCTGTACACCTCGGCATCGACTACACCCGCATGGCGGCCGACCAGGCCTCCGACCCGGACGTCCAGGCCTACAGGACGGCGGTCACGAGCCTTCAACTAGCGGACGTCGCATTCAACGATGCCGGCACCACACTCCTGTGCGACGCCTCCGTTGGGCAGCCACGTCCCGTCGTGCCCGACGGGTGGAGACGGCAAGTTTTCGACGCCTTCCATAATCTTTCCCACCCGGGCAGGAAGCCGTCACAGAAGCTGGTGGTGGCTAAGTTCGTCTGGCACGGGCTCAGGAAGGACGTTTGCGACTGGGCCAGCACCTGCGTGGTATGCCAATGCTCGAAAGTACATCGCCATACTAAGGCCCCGTTGGCGCCTTTCGCGGTGCCCGAGAGGCGGTTCGACCACGTTAACGTGGACCTGGTGGGGCCCCTGCCGCCCTCCCTCGGGTTCATCCACCTCCTCACAATGGTCGACATAACCACCCGATGGCCGGAAGCCGTCCCGCTGTCTTCAACGACATCCGCCGATGTGGCTCGGGCGTTCATCAGCACTTGGGTCGCCCGGTTCGGCGCACCATCTGACATTTCCTCCGACCGGGGACCCCAGTTCACGTCGGAGCTCTGGAACGCTGTCGCCCGAGGCCTCGGGTTGAGACTCCACCGCACCACAGCATACCACCCTCAGGCTAACGGACTGTGCAAACGGTTTCATCGCTCCATGAAGGCCGCACTCTGGGCCAGCCTCCGGGACGACAGTTGGATCGACAGACTCCCGTGGGTCATGCTGGGACTCAGGACCGTCCCCAAGGAGGACCTCCAGTCCTCGTCCGCCGAGCTCGTCTACGGACAGCCGCTGCGGGTTCCCGGGGATTTCGTCCCCGACGCAACGGAACCTTGGTCCGCAGCCCATCAGCGGTCCGACCTTCTGGACAACGCCAAGGTTTTCATGCCGGTGCCCACGTCGCAACACGGTCTCCCGCAGTCCCACGTTCCACTCGACCTTCGTGCGGCGGAGTACGTTTTCGTCCGCCACGACGCCCACCAGGGACCTCTTCAGCCACCCTACGATGGACCATTCCGCGTCCTGCAAACCGGGGACAAGACCTTCGTAGTGGATGTCCGCCGTAAGCCGGACTGCATTTCCGTGGACCGTCTTAAGCTGGCCCACCTGGATCTGGACTGACTCATTGAGTTGGCACAGCCCCCGAGGCGGGGCCGACCTCCAGTTTCTGCACCCTCAGTTCACCACCGAGCGCCCGAGGTCCCTCCGACGAACCCCCCGGTCCCCGCCCCGGAATTGAGGAGCCGTTCCGACCGTGTGATCCGACCCCCCCAACGACTGACATTGCCAGTGCTAGTGAATTCTGGGGGGACGTATGTGGCGGAGACCACATAGGGACAATAACACAATTCACAATGTATAGCCAATGTGGTTATATGTTGTATAGCCAATGTGGTTATATGTACGTACTTGGTTGGGTTATCGGGGCAGGGTCCCTTTAAGAGCGTCGGTAGCATGACGACGTCATGGCCCTGCAACGAGGCTGAGAACCTCAGTCCTCATGGAGAGTGAATAAAGTAACACACGTTTTGCCTTTGCTGCAGCAAAAGTCTCAGAGCCTGTTGATTTCTAGCGACTCCAACACTATAATATAATGGCCCAGAAATTCGGGTCCCAACGCGTGAGTACGGACGGAGTACTCACGCGTGGACCCGATGGAAGTGCCGGTTTCTTGCATGCGCGGGAAACCGGCATTTTCGATCCTCTGAACCAAGGGGTTCAGAGGTCGAACGCGTGCGCGCAGGAGTCTGCGCGTGCGCGTTGAACTTCCTCTTTTTTTACAGGTTTGTCCGTGCGTGAAGGCCTCTACATTTTACACATTAAAAAACCAGACGTAAGGACTTCATTTTAAAACGTAAATGGTCAATTAATTAAAATTAGAACATTTTTTCCACAGGTTTATTATTTTTAGCCCCGATTTTTTATAAAATTATTTTTTTCAAAAATTTAAATTATTGTTTAAAATAATTATTTAATGTTATTTATAGTTGATTTAAATAGTGTGATTTTTTTTCAAATTTATTTTAAGGTTAAGTACTGTTTTGGGCGCCCGGAGTTTTCATGAGTTTGACAGTTCTTTCTGTCAAACTCATGAATGGACTTTTCCCTCCTCCGATTGGTTGCCCAGTGCTCACGTGATCCCAGCCGATGCATCGCACGAAGTACGCCGCTGGATCACGCAAGCACAGCGCGCCGGGAGCTGGACCGGGCCACAGAGAGGAAATGCACGCAGGCCCAGGCCTCAACTTCCGGCGCGCTAGCTAAGTGTAGGTCGGGGGCTTGCACCCGCGGGAAGCCCCCGACACGAATTTCTGGGCCATTAAAAATATTCCATCTGCATGCACCTCCTGTCTACAAAACCTTAACTCCTGTTGTGGGTTTTTGCAAATGTCATGGTGCAATTGCACCCTCCTGCCACTAGTGGTGCTGTAGCGTCTCAGTTTTACATCTTCCAGCTCCTCAGCAGTGATACTCCTCTGTTCCAACAAACTCTACTTCTCTGCTTCCCAAACTACTATTCAACTATGAATAATATTAAAATCAAATTATTATATAAAAATAAGGACAGACTGAATTCTGTCTGCTTAGACTGGTCTAATTATCCCTGCCCTTTAAACCCACTTCACCTGAAGATGACACCTGGGGTGAGGGGGGGGGGGTAATTTTGACTTCAGTGGAAATGAAAGTCGGGAGAGATGTATAACGGGCAGCTGATCTCATATTGCCTGTTTTACAGTATCGCCCAAAGTCAAAGATTACGCCCCCCCCGCCCAGGTATAAACCTCCTGCTTTCAAAACGGGGGATCGACTATTGTATAATTAAATTATTGAAAATAATCTGGGATTACCATTTATTGACAAAAACAACCTTTTTCAATCAGTAAACTGCTTTACAGATATATGGCACTGTTTAGAATTGTACTTTTTAATTTAGCATTCACTTAGAAAGTGGACTCAGCAAGTTTAGTTTTTGAAGTTTTGAAAATAGCAGTTCTGTTATGCAGTTGGCTCCATATATTATGCATAAGGCTAATCTAGCATTAAGATTATTTATAAATGTTTTTTTCTACTGCCCACCCCCATCCCAATCTTCCCCGGAACCTCCTCTATCTTTACATCCCCTCCCGCACCTTTCGGTCCTCCAGCTCTGGCCCTTTTTGCCTCTCTGCATTCCCTCTCTCCACCATTGCTGGCAGTGCCTTCAACTGCTTCTGTCCCACTTTCTGGGACTCTCTCTCTAAACCCCTCCGCCTCTCCAATTCTCTCTCCACCTTTAAAATCCACATCTTCTCAAAATCCACCTCATTAGTTGAACACTCCTAAGCCCTCCTTTCCCAAGCTCTGGGGTCCATCCTTTCTGTTACCTATTTCTGTTTATTGTTTTCGCTCCCTCCCTCTCCATGTGAAGCATCTCGGGATGTTCTTCTCTGTTAAAGACCCCCAATAAATGCACGCTGCTGGCCACCGTTGAAATTCACACCAGTCCCCGTGAATATATGAAAAGTGCTGTTTGCCATTTAATTAACTCCTTCCGACCTGGGCAACTTTCATGTTGCTAACTTTGTACTTCTAAATAGTTAATTCACAACAACATCTTTATATCTGAATGTTCTGTTAAGGGGGAGTTTTCAGTCACGTGCTGAGGAGTGAGTGGGGGTGAAATGTGTCTCGAGTGGTAGCAAAACTGGTGATAGCGAATCAGCAACCTGTTTTACACCCCGCCCGATTTTCTTTTCCGTTACATAGAAATACATAGGCCCAGTAATTCCTCTCTGAACGCGTGAGTACGGTCGGGGTACTCACGCGTCTGGCCGGAGGAAATGCCCGTGTTCAGCATGCACAGCGCATGCGGGGAAAACCGGCATTTCCAGTCCTCTGAATGAAGGGGTTCAGAGGCACAGCGCGTGTGACTGCACAGGCAGCGCTTGCGCAGTGAACTTCGTCGATTTCATTCATGGATTCAGTGAGGGTAAGTCCTTACAAGTTACACTTGAAAAAAGCATGTGTAAAGTTGCTCCAAGGCTGCGGAGGAAGATATATTTTATCGTGGAGCTTCTGAAAGGCAATATTTTTGTTTGGGAAAGGGAGGAAAGTTATTTTAAGAAATGCTGAGGTAAGTTTTAAAATTAAATTTTTTTTTTTTTTAAACGGGTTTTCAGTACGGTAGGTAGAAGGAGCAATTGTGGCTGTGTGAATTGAATGTGAGAATGAGTGTTCTAAAATGAGTAATGTAACATTTCCAACACTTTTAAGAAAGAAACTTTTCATCAGTAATAAGTAATTATGTATGTATGTCCACATATATTCCTTTACGTATATGTATGTATGTTTTATATTCCTTTACTTATGTGTATGAATGTATGTTTTTAATTATGATTTTCCAATAAGTTACTTTCTCTGAAAGTCATAATTAAATACATACATTCATACACATAAGTAAAGGAATATATACATACACGCAAAGGAATATATACAGACATACATACATAATTACTTAAAAGAATATATTACTGATGAAAAGTTTCTTTCTTAAAAATGTTGGAGTCATTTTCACATTTAATAAACACAGCAAATTCAATTCACATAGCCACAATTGATCCTTCTACCTACAGTACTGAAAACCCGTTTTAAAAAACAAAAATAAACTTTAAAACTTACCTCAGCATTTCTTAAAATAACTTTCCTCCCTTTCCCAAACAAAAATATTGCCTTTCAGAAGCTCCACGATAAGAAATATCTTCCTCCGCAGCCTCTGGAGCAACTGTACTCATGCTTTTTTCATGTGTAAGTTGTAAGGACTTGACCTCACTGAAAGCATGAATGAAAGCGGCGAATTTTACTGCGCACGCACTGCCTGTACAGTCGCACGCGTTCTGCTTCTGAACCCCTTCGATCAGAGGACAGGAAATGCCGGTTTTCCCCGCATGCGCTGTGCATGCTGAAAACCGGCATTTCCTCCGGCCAGACACGTAAGTACCCTGACCGTACTCGCGCATTTGGAAGGGAATTACTGGGCCAACATTTTCCATGTCAATAAAATGAAAAATTTAACAATTGCACGATTTGCCCCCTCGCATCTGCGACTGAGGGTCCAAGGAGGTGCATTGCGCAAGAGGTCATCGTCGTATGTATCCTCACACTGTTCCCTTTCGGGAACTGTATGAAGTGGTGGAAGGATTTCTGGCCACGTTAACACTCCTTCCGTGACCATAACCATCTTCATACCAGCCATTAGGGTGGTTAGTCCTATGGCGTGAGGGTTTTACTGGCTCCCACAACCCATCTGAGGGGGGGAGGGCCACCCGCGGACGCAAGTATCCCACTGGATGTCCACCCAGAATTTATAGTTGGAGCTCCGACTCCACTTGCCGGGACTGTCTGGAGCGGGGTTCGAAACCCTACTCCTTCTGGCCCAGCGGCGGGGATGCTTACCGCTACGCAAAAGGCCCACTCCGCGCAAAAGGTGACACCCATACATTTCCTGCGCCTTTTCCCTCCCCGTGACTGGAGCCCTATGCTGCCACTTGAAAGACCAAGCTATCATCTGTCCTTTTTGCGGCGCCTTTGACTTCTCATTACCAATGATGAGCAGGCGCTGCGCCTCCACCTCGTTGAGGAGATTGCTGAGGTCATCATCAGTTCAATTGTGAGTTCTTTTAATGCCGTGAATTGTGCTCATTCCAGCCATTTCACGTTGCTAATCGGACCGGGCCTTTGGCATAGCGGTAGGATCCCCGCCGCTGGGCCAGACAGGGTAGGGTTTCGAACCCCGCTCCAGACAGTCCCGGCAAGTGGAGTCGGAGCTCCGGCTCTAAATTCTGGGTTGACATCCAGTGGGATATTTGCGTCCGTGGGTGTGGGTGGCCCCCCCTCCTTGTATAGCTTGTGGGAGCCCGTAAAACCCTCCCGCCATAGGACTAACCACCCTAATGGCTGGTTCAAAGATGGTTACGGTCACGGAATGAGCGTTAATCACGGCCATAAATCCTTCCACCACTTCATACAGTTCCCCAAAGGGAACAGTGTGAAGACACATATGACGACGACATTGCTAAATAAATAAATGGAATAAAAAAAATTCTTTTAGGGCTTTTAAAAGTCTTTAAATTGCTTTAATTCTGTTTAAAACTACTTCAGATTCTTCAAAATAATGTAAACGTTTTTAAAAGTTTATAAAAGTTACCAAAAGCTTCATAAAAATACCAAAAACCTATTCAAAATGCTGCTTTGCATGTAAAAATGCTTAGCAGCTTGTGAGAAACATTGGGGGCGTGTCCTATTAAACTGAGACCTCAAGGGGCGTGTCTCAGTTGCACAGCGCGCTACAGGCTTCGCGCTGGCTGCACTCCTGGGCGGCGTGACGTCAGACGCTGCCTGGGAGTCAACATTTTAAAACTGGAATTCCAGGCGTCCCTGAAGCTCAACGGCCGGCGCGTCGCGTAAGTGCATATTGGGGGCTTACACGTGCGGCAAGCCCCCGACCCGAATTTCTGGGCCATAGAATTTACAGCACAGCAACAGGCCATTCAGCCCAACTGGTCTATGGCAGTGTTTATGCTCCACATGAGCCTCCTCCCACCCTACTTCATCTCACCCTAACAGCATATCCTTCTATTCCTTTCTCCCTCATGTGTTTATCTAGCTTCCCCTTAAATGCATCAATGCTATTCACCTCAACCACTCCTTGTGGTAACAAGTTCCACATTTTCACCACTATCTGGGTAAAGAAGTTTCTCCTGAATTCTTTATTGGATTTATTAGTGACTATCTTATATTTATGGCCCCTAGTTTTGATCCCCCCCCCCACAGGTGGAAACATCTTCTCTACGTTAACCCTATCAAATGTATTGATTTCTTTGTGGGTTCAATGACGAGACATTTATGAAAGAGAATGACTTTTAATCTAAAGCTTGTTCAACTCTTTTATACAGCTTTTACAGGAGACACGATGCTTGTGATGCATCTAGAACGAAACTGAAACTAAACCAAACTGCTTGTCTCTCACATGACCTCTGCTGGTCAGGCATAAGTAATCAATACCTGCAAACATGCTGGTAAGGCATCATAATCAAACAGGCAAATAACATCACTATTTGCTGATATCATTACATCTTTTCTTAAAACAAAAGTATTTTACTTTTAACTAACAACATGTTTTCTTTGTATTAATCTGCATTTTAACTGTAACACTTAATGAACTTACATTATCATTATCATGATCAAGGTTTTTTAACCTTGCTTTGTGTGTTCACATGAAATATGTCAATACACTAGAACTTGAAGAAAGAATAAGATAACATTACTTCCTTCTATAACAATAGTCCTTAAATTTGCTCAATGAGTCTCTCAGGAGGCTTCACATGTCTTGAGGATTTTCTGATTGATTGTCCTTGAATCTGAGTTGTTGCCTCAGATGATGTGTTCTCAGCTGTGTGATCAGGTTGTTCAACAGTATCAGTCTCTTGACCTGCTGTGGCTGGTCCCATGAGAAAATCTCGACGATTTCTTCTCAGAACAGCACCCTCATCTGTCTGAATGGTGTATGATCTTGGTTGAACTTCACTCAGGACAGTTCCCTTCTGAGTCCATGTGTTTGTTTTGTCTTTGAACCTTACTTGGTCACCAGTGTGGAGTTCAGGTAGGTTTTGTGTTCCTCTGTCATAGTAATACTTTTGCTTTTCTTTCTGTTGTTCTTTGAACTTCCTCACTTTCTCCCCCTCTTTTGTTTTCAGGAGGTTCTCCGGGATGGGTAGGTTTGACCTTAGCCGACGTCCCATAAGGAGTTGGGCTGGTGACTTACCACACTCGAGCGGCGTTGTGCGGTATACAAGCATGCTCTGGTAGAAGTCAGTTCCACTGTCTTTTGCCTTGTACATCAGTCTTTTCACTGTCTGGACCGATTTTTCCACTAGTCCATTGGACTGTGGAAAGTGAGGACTTGACGTTGTGTGAACAAAGTCCCACTCTTTGGCAAAGTGTCGGAAACTTGCATTGTAAAACTGGGGTCCGTTGTCTGTGAAGACCTCGCTTGCCACGCCATGTCTGGAGAATATGGCTTTCATACATCTTATCACAGCATCTGCAGTGGTGGTGTACAGTCTACTAACCTCTGGATACAGGGAATAATAGTCTGTGACTACAAGATAGTCCTTCCCTTGACATACGAATAGGTCAGCGCCTACCTTCTGGTAAGGTCTGTCTGGCGCTGGGTGTGGCTTTAGTGGTTCTACCGGATTGCTTGCTCGATATTTCAGGCATATTGTGCAGTTTGACACCTCATTTGTCACATCTTGGTTGATTCGTGGCCAGTACATCACCTCTCGTGCTCTTTTCTTACACTTTTCGATTCCCAGATGTCCTCCATGGATCCTTTTTAGCATCTCTTTTCTCAGACTCTTTGGGATAACTATTTTACTTCCTTTGTAGATGATGTCTTCGACCACTGATAGCAGAGTACTGGAACTGCAGGACGGAACTATGTCAGGTGAGCAGCCTTGCTTCATGTTGGGCCATCCATCCAAGATGCTTTTCCTCAGTCGTCTCATTGTTTCATCTTTGTTTGTCTCAGTCTTTATGAGCTCCATTTTTGCATCTGCTATGGGCAGTGCACTTGTGATCATGTCCACGTAGGCGTTCACTTTTTCATCCATTGTGGTGTTTGCGGGCTCACTTGGGTCTACAGCTCTGGACAACGTGTCTGCTGTATACATCAGCTTACCCGGTGTGTACGCAACATTCAGTGTATAGCGTTGCAGCCTGATCATCATTCTTTGTATTCTAAGCGGACAGCTATTTAGTGGCTTTTGGAACAATGCAATCAAGGGCTTATGGTCAGTCTCTACACGGATTGCTTGTCCTGCCACAAACTGGTGAAATCTTTCACAGGCGTATGTGATGCTGAGCAGCTCCTTTTCTATTTGAGCATATCGTGTCTCCGCGTCTGTCATTGAGCGTGATGCATATGCAATAGGTTGCCAGTAGTCATATTTTTGCAGAAGAACGGCACCGAGCCCACTCTGTGATGCATCTGATGATATCTTGATGGGTCTCGCTGGGTCATAAAACCTTAGAACTGGTTCCTCTGTGAGCAGTTTCTTTAGATCGCTCCATGACTTCTCATGCTCATGATTCCATTCCCATTCTATGTTCTTTTCAGTTAGTCGTCTCAGTGGCGCCATCTTTTCTGAGAGGTTGGATATGAATTTACCCATGTAGTTGATCATTCCATTAAACCTCTGCACGTCCTTTTTGCATTGTGGCTTTGGCATATTCTCAATGGCGGACACCTTTCTGGGATCTGGTCTGACGCCCTCACCGCTAAGGATATCTCCCACGAATGTCAGTTCTGTCACCCCGAGCTGGCATTTCTCTCTCTTCAGCTTCAGGTTTGTTTTCCTTGTTGCTTCCAGCACTTTTTTCAGTCTCTCGTCATGCTCAGTTCTCGTGGTTCCCCGTACTATGATGTCATCCATTGATGTATCAACTCCCTCCAGGTGCTCATAGATCATATGGATAGTCTTGTGATACACTTCAGGAGCTGAGGCAATGCCAAATGGTAACCTTAGGAATCTGTATCTGCCAAATGGACTGTTGAACGTGCACAGTCTTGAACTTGCTTCGTCCAGCTTCATCTGCCAAAATCCTGATGATGCATCTAACTTGCTGAAATATTTTGCATTTGCAAACAGTGCCATGACTTCCTCACGTGTAGGAAGCTTGAAGTGCTATCTCTTTATTGCTCTGTTTAGATCTCTTGGATCCAGGCAAATTCTGAGCTTTCCATTCTTTTTGTCCACTACGACGAGGGAACTCACCCACTCAGTTGGCTCATCTATCTTCTGAATCACGTTCAGGCTTTCCATCCTGTCCAACTCTGCCTTCAGTTGCTTTTGAAGAGCAAACGGAACGTTCCTGCATGGATGTATGACCGGTGTCATACTTTTATCTACTCTGATCGTGTGTTCTCCTGGAATGCAGCCTAGACCCTTAAATAGGTCTTTGTACTCTTTCATGAGTTCATCATAGACTGTCTCTCCTTCGCTTTCCACAACGAGGACTCTCTTTACCAGGTTCAGTCTCTCACAGGCTTTTAAACCTAGTATGGCTTGCACCTCCTTTGGCACCACGATTAATGCTAACGTGTGCTCTCTGTCCTTGTGTGTCACTTTGACAATGCATCTTCCTTTCACTGGTATTTCAGTACCTGAGTATCCTGTCACTTTCACTTTGATTCCATGTATCTTTGGTCTGGGTCTAATTTTCATAAAATCAGTCTCTGATATCACATTAACTTGTGCTCCAGTATCCAATTTAAATGGAATGTGTATGTCATTCACTTTTAGTGTCAACATCCAGTCTCTTTCTTCTTTTTTGTTTTCAGACACAACATCTACATAGAACTCCTCTGTCGCTTTCATCTACTGCATGGACCTTGCTTTGTTGCATTTGGCTCTTACAGCAACGGGCATAATGGTTGTTCTTGTTGCAACTATTGCATGTTTTACCATATGCTGGACACTTTCTTGGTGGATGCTGTGTACCGCATCGACTACACGTCTTTCGATTGTCCCTTTCATTTTTGTTCGCTGGCCACGCCTCTTTTTTCACATTGGCGCTCTTTTTGTTAAACGGTTTGTATCCGTTCTTTCTCACTGCATCCACGTTGCAGCTATTGTCACTGAACAGCTCCTTTGCCTGCAACTTCACAGTCTCTGTAGCCCTACACAGTGCTATGGCTTTTCCCAGGTCTAGATCGTGCTCTCTTAGCAGTCTTTCCCTTAGACCATTATCCGGAATACCACACACCAGTCTGTCTTTTATCAGCGAGTCTGTCAGTCCCCCAAATTCACATGATTTGCTTCTGTTTCTCAGTTCAGTCACATACTGATCAATAGGCTCACCCGTTTTCTGAACACATGTGAAAAATCTGTGCCTCTCAAACGTCACGTTACATTTAGGTATGCAGTAGGCCTCAAACTGTTCCATTATTTTATCTAGCTTCATTTTGTCTCCATTAGCAGCGAATGTGAAGTTATTATACACCTCCAGCGCTTCATCACCCACGACATGTAAGAACAGTGACGATTTCCTTTTATTACTTTTCTCGTCAGCTCCGATTGCTGATAAATACAACCCCAAACGTTGTTTGAACCTCCTCCAATTTTCAGCCACATTACCTGTCAACTGAAGCGTCGCCGGTGGGTGTAAACCTTCCATTTTTTCACTTCATTAGCTATTCTCCAATGGTAAGCAACGATGTTCTCTTTTGGCTTGCTAATTTGTGGAGAGCTGATTTAACTTCAGATTTTTTCTCTTCATCTCTTTCAGCCACTTCTGACACCATGTATTGATTTCTTTGTGGGCTCAATGACGAGACATTTATGAAAGAGAATGACTTTTAATCTAAAGCTTGTTCAACTCTTTTATACAGCTTTTACAGGAGACACGATGCTTGTGATGCATCTAGAACGAAACTGAAACTAAACCAAACTGCTTGTCTCTCACATGACCTCTGCTGGTCAGGCATAAGTAATCAATACCTGCAAACATGCTGGTAAGGCATCATAATCAAACAGGCAAATAACATCACTATTTGCTGATATCATTACATCAAACCCCTTCATAATTTTAAAGATCACTATCAGGTCACCCCTCAGCCTTCATTTTTCTAGAGGAAAGAGCCCCAGCCTGTTCAATCTTTTCTGATAGTTATAATCTCTCAGTTCTGGTATCATCCTTGTAAATGTTTTTTGCACCTTCTCCGGTGGCTCAGTATCCTTTTTGAAATAGGGAGACCAGAACTGTGCACAGAACTCTCTAAGCATTGACTTCAGTGGAAAAGAAAATTGTACGAGGTGTAACACAGGCTGCCGATTCTCTATCGCCAAGACACATTACACCCACACAGGCTTTGTGTATCTCCAAAGTATTTTCATATGTCTTTAAATATAAACCATTCTCTTCGTGTTAAATTGCCAACTTCGATGGTTTCAAAGGTTATTGTGACAAATTCGATCTTTATTTATACATATAGAATGACAAATGAAACACCAAACCTCTTGTTCTTACAGTGCCTGGGACATTGTAAATTTGACTGGAGGAATTCATTCCTGTTTGGGTTGAGATGAAGTGATTGCATTAAAACTGCAAACAATAGTGTTATTATCAGGAGATTTTAGTTCTGTTAGAAAACCTGGATTCCACTCAAGGGGAAAGCTTTGTACGCCATGCATGAGTGAACACTCCCAGTGTGTCTGGGAAGCTGCTGTGTTTACCCATATTATACAAGACCAACGAGTGTCCCTTCGAGCTTTCAGTGGGGTGACCTCTTCAGCCTTTCCCCCTTTATGTCCCATCAGCAGTTCTGTCAGATGTGCCTCTGATTGTCCAGCTGAACCCGTACCTGATGAGCACAGGCTGAATTCTGGGCCATAGATGTGCCCCAAAAAAAGATTTAATAGCAAACCGCAATTGGTCCCAGAAGGAACAGTTCATAATAGCACACTCACCTCTGAGACAGAATGTTGTGGGTTCAGGCCCCACTCCAAGGACTTGAGCACTAAATCTAGGCTGACACTCCAGTGCAGTACTGGCAGAGCACTGCACTGTCGGAGGTGCCGTTAAACTAATGACACGTTAAACCGAGACCCCGTTTGCCCCTCAGGTGGATGTAAAAGATCCCATGGCACTATTCGAAGTAGAGAAGGTGAGTTCTCCCGGTGTTCTGGCCAATATTTATCCCTCAACCAACATTACCAAAAAACAGATAATCTGGTTGTTATCTCATTGGTGTTTGTGGGACCTTGCTGCGTGCACATCTGCTGCTGCATTTCCCGACATCACAATAGTGACTACACTTCAAAAGTACATCTTTGGCTGTGAAGTGCTTCAGGATGTCCTGAGGTCATGAAAGGTGCTATATAAATACAAGTCTGTCTTTCTTAGAAACATAGAAGATAGGAGCAGGAGTAGGCCATTCGGCCCTTCGAGCCTGCTCCGCCATTCAATGAGATCATGGCTGATCATCCAAATTCAGTACCCTGTCCCTGCCTTCTCCCCATATCCCTTGATCCCTTTAGCCTTAAGAAATATATCCAACTCTTTCTTGAATATATTTAATGAACTGGCCTCCACCGCCCTCTGTGGCAGAGAATTCCACAGGTTCACCACTCTCTGGGTGAAGAAATTCCTCCTCATTTCAGTCCTAAATGGCTTACCCCTTATCCTTAGACTATGACCCCTGGTTCTGGACTCCCCGGCCATCAGAAACATCCTTCCTGCATCTAGTCTGTCCAGGCCTGACAGAATTTTATAGGTTTCGATGAGATCCCCTCTCAATCTTCTAAACTCCAGTGAGTATAAGCCCAATCGACACAATCTCTCCTCATACGTCATTCCTGCCATCCCAGGTATCAGCCTGGTGAATCTTCGCTGCACTCCTTCCATGGCAAGAACGTCCTTCCTCAGGTAAGGCGACCAAAACTGCACACAATACTCAAGGTGCGGTCTCACCAAGGCCCTGTACAACTGTAGCAAGACATCCTTGTTCCTGTACTCGAACCCTCTTGCTACGAAGGCCAACATACCATTTGCCTTCTTAACCGCCTGCTGCACCTGCATGCTTACCTTCGGCGACTGGTGCACAAGAACACCCAGGTCTCTTTGCACTTCCCCTTCTCCCAATCTATTGCCATTCAAATAATAATCTGCCTTCCTGTTTTTGCCACCAAAGTGGATAACCTCACATTTATCCACATTATCGTGCATGTGCCATGTTTCTGCCCAATCACCCAACCTGTCCAAATCGTACTGGAGTTTCACGACATCCTCCTCACAGCTTACCCTCCCACCCAGCTTTGTGTCGTCTGCAAATTTGGAGATATTACCTCCAATTCCCTCGTCCAGATCATTAATATATATTGTGAACAGCTGGGGTCCTAGGACCGATCCTTGCGGTACCCCACTAGTCACTGCCTGCCACTCGGAAAACGACCCGTTTATTCCAACACTTTGCTTTCTGTCCGCCAACCAGTTCTCTATCCAAGTCAATACCTTGTCCCCAATCCCATGTGCCTTAATTTTGCATGCTAATCTCTTATGTGGGACCTTATCGAAAGCCTTCTGAAAGTCCAAATACACCACATCCACTGGTTCTCCCTTATCTATTTTACCAGTTACATCCTCAAAGTTCCAGTAGATTAGTCAAGCATGATTTACCTTTTGTAAATCCATGTTGACTTTGTCCGATCCTGTCACTGCTTTCCAAGTGCTCTGCTATTACATCTTTTATAATAGACTCTAGCATTTTCCCCACTACCGATGTCAGGCTTACCGGTCTATAATTCCCTGCTTTTTCTCTACCATCTTTTTTGAATAGTGGGGTAACATTAGCTACCCTCCAATCCATGGGTACTGTTCCAGAGTCTATCGAGTTCTGGAAGATGACCAGCAATGCATCTACTATTTCTAGGGCCACTTCCTTAAGTACCCTAGGATGTAGATTATCAGGCCCTGGGGATTTATCGGCCTTCAGTCCCATCAATTTTCCTAACACCATTTCCCTACAAATACTGATTTCTTTCAGTTCCACCCTTTCATCAGACCCTATGTTCCCCGGCATCTCTGGGAGGTTATTTGTGTCCTCCTTTGTGAAGACAGAACCAAGTGTGAATTTAGTTGGTCTGCCATTTCTTTGTTTCCCATTATAAATTCCCCTGATTCTGACTGCAATGGACCAACGCTTGACTTCACCAATCTTTTTGTCTTCACATATCTATAAAAGTTTTTACAGTCAGTTTTTATGTTCCCTGCTAGCTTACTCTCATATTCTATTTTCCCTTTCTTAATTAATCCCTTGGTCCTCCTTTGTTGAATCCTAAACTGCTCCCAATCCTCAGGATTATTGCTTTTTCTGGCCAATTTATATGTCCTCTCCTTGGATTTTATGCTATCCCTAATTTCCCTTGTTAGCCACGGTTGAGTCACCTTTTTTGTTTTATTTTTATGCCAAACTGGGATGAACAAATTCTGTAGCTCATCCATTCGGTCTTTGAATGTTTGCCATTGCCTATCCACCGTCAACCCTTTGAGCGCCATTCTCCAATCAATCCTACCCAACTCGCTCCTCAGACCATCGTAGTTTCCTTTATTTAAGTTGAGGACCCTAGTCTCTGAGTCAACTACTTCATTCTCCATCTTAATGAAGAATTTGATCATATTGTGATCGCACCGACCCAAGGGGCCTCGTACAACAAGATTGCTAATTAATCCTTTCTCATTACATAATACCCAGTCTAAGATGGCCTGATCTCTGGTTGGTTCCTTGACATATTGGTCCAGGAAACCATCCCGTAAACACTCCAGGAATTCCTCCTCCACAGTATTGTTACTAATTTGGTTGGCCCAATCTATATGTAGATTAAAGTCACCCATGATGACTGCTGTGCCCTTATTGCACGCATCTCTAATTTCCCGTTTAATGCCATCCCCAACCTCCGCCTTACTGTTTGGAGGTCTATATACCACTCCCACTAATGTTTTTGTCCCCTTAGTATTTCTCAATTCTACCCATACAAATTCCACATCATCAGAGCTAATATCCTTCCTTACAATTGTATTAATCCCTTCTTTAACCAGTAATGCTACCCCACCTCCCTCTCCTTTTTGCCTATATTTCTTGAATATCAAATACCCCTGGATGTTGAGTTCCCAGTCTTGGCCATCCTTGAGCCACATTTCCGTAATCCCAACCAAATCATATTCGTTTACCTCTATTTGCACAGCCAATTCGTCCACCTTATTACAAATGCTCCTCGCATTCAGACACAAAGCCTTCAGGCTTGTTTTTTTAACGCTCTTAGACCTATTAGAATTATTATTTACTGTGGCCACGTTTGATTTAAACCGTTGATTTCTCTGACTGCCACTTTTGTTTTTCTCCTTCCTATCTTTTGCTTTTATCCCTGTTTCCCTTTCCTCTGTCTCCCTGCTCAGGTTCCCAACCCCCTGCCATTTTAGTTTAAACCCCCCCGAACAGTGCTAGCAAACCTCCCCGCAAGGATATTTGTCCCGTTCTGGTTCAGGTGCAACCCGTCCGACTTGTACAAGTCCCACCTTCCCCAGAAGCAGGCCCAGTGATCCAGGAAACTAAAGCCCTCCCTCCTGCACCAACTCTTTAGCCACGCATTCATCTGCTCTATCCTCCTATTCCTATACTCACTAGCACGTGGCACCGGGAGTAATCCAGAGATTACAACCTTTGAGGTCCTGCTCTTTAATCTGCTACCTAGCTCCCTAAATTCTTGCTGCAGAACCTCATCCCTCTTCCTACCCATGTCATTGGTCCCAATGTGAACCACGACCTCTGACTGTTCACCCTCCCCCTTCAGAATGCCCTGCAGCCGTTCAGTGACATCCTTGACCCTGGCACCAGGGAGGCAACAAACCATCCAGGAGTCACCTCTACGGCCACAGAAACACCTATCTGTTCCCCTTACAATAGAATCCCCTACCACTATTGTTCTCCCACTCTTTTTCCTCCCTTCCTGAGCAGCAGAAGCACCCCTGGTGCCAGGAAGTTGGCTGCTGCTGCCTTCCTCTGGTAAGTCATCCCCCTCAACAGTATCCAAATCGGTATACCTGTTTGAGAGGGGGATGGCCACAGGGGTCCCCTGCACTACCTGCCTGCCTCTACTGCTCTGCCTGATGGTCACCCATTTCCCTTCTGCCTGTGCAGCCCTTACCTGCGGTGTGACCAACTCATTAAACGTGTTATCCATGACCCTCTCAGCATCGTGAATGCTTCAAAGCCCATCCACCCGCAGCTCCAGCACCGCAATGCGGTCTGCTAGTAGCTGCAGCTGGATGCATTTCTGGCACACATGGTCGTCAGGGACACAGGCAGCGTCCCTGAATTCCCACAAAGAGCAAGAGGAGCATAACACGGGGCTGGGCTGTCCTGACATGACTTACCCTTTAATTAATTTAAATTAATTCACTATCACCAATTAAAGATAAACTCTAAGGCGCTTGTATGGTTTACCAACAGTCCCCGCTACACCAGAAAGACCTTAGCAACTATAAACCACAGAGTTAAAGTTTAAAAAAGAGAAATACTCACCAACCAATCACTTACCTGCTCCCTGGTGACTAAGGCCTAACATCACTGGACATCACTGAATTCAAAATGGGCACTCACCATTTATGGCCCAAGTGCCCTTCAGCTCCCCCTCTTGGAGTGGCAGGTTGCTGCTCTTAGTTCACCCTAATGCTGTCGGGTGGGGCATATCTGTTGTGCAGCCTCCAGTATTTAAATAATCCTGTCCCCAGGATTTGGGACGGGAGCAGAGCAGCAAGGAGAATTTCTAGGTTAATGTAACATTGTGTAGATATATGATCCCTTTATATATTTAATTTTCTGAGTGAAGGGTAGCACCAAAATAGTGGTAGCACAGACTTGGGAACATAGGAACAGGAGCAGGCGATTTAGCCCCTCCATCATTCAAAGAGAACATAGCCGATCTGTACCTCAACTCCAGTTACCCAACTTTGATACAACAAATCCCTTGATATCCTTAGCCAACAAAAATCTATCGAGTCTTGAAAATTTAAATTGACCCAGCATCCACAGCCTTTTGATGGAGAGCGTTCCACATTTCCACTACCATTTGTGTGAAGAAGTGCTTCCTGATTTCACTCCTAAATGGCTCTAATTTCAAGCTTATGCCCCCGTGTTCTGGATTCCCCCACCAGAGGAATTCGTTTCTCTCTAACTACCCTATCAAACCCCTTTATCATTTTAGACACCTCAATTAGATCACCCCCCAACCTTCTAAATTCAAGGGAATACAAGCCAAGTTGGCATTTCATTTTTAGTTTTAATGTTAAGCAAATGATATCTAGCTCTGTCTTACCACTCAAAGTAAGCAATGTCTTTGCTGCTAATAATTTTTTTGCCACATGGTGTTGCTACAAAGCAGTCAGAGGCCAACAACTTGTATACTTTGGTTATTAGCTCCAGACATTGTCGTTGCATCATGATTTTACATAGTAAGACATTAATAAACTTGCAGAATGGGCATATAATGGGCAAATGAGAGGTATTACATTTTGGTAGGAAGAATAGGGAGGTCACTTATTACTTGGATGGTGCGAGTCTAAGTGGGGTAGAGGATCAAAGGGATCTCAAAGTACAAATAAACAAAGCACTAAAAGTAGCGATACAGGTTAGCAAGGCCATAAAAAAGCAAACCAGGCACTAAGGTTTATTTCTAGAGATATAGGGCTAAAAATTGAGTAGCGCCCCAATTGAGGCGTTAACTTCGCCGGGGCGCTCCCGGAAAAATTAGCGCCCCCGCGCCTGAAATTCAGTGGTTGCGCCCCAAGAGGGAAGCGGGGCGCTACTGGAAGCGCCCCGCCTCCCTCTTGGGGCGCTGCGAGTGAATATCGTGGCACTACGTGCCGCAGCGCCACACGCTGCGGCACGTCGCGCCACGGTATTGCAGGCCTTCCTCCCCTTCTTAAAGGGGAGGGGCCTTGTGCAGCGCGACCTGGGGCCCAACTGGGTCCCCGGGGATCGGGAGTGCAGGCAAAAGAGCCCGGCACCCAAGAGAAGTGCCGGGCTCTTGGAGCGCAGCCGGCACTCCGCGGGGGGGGAGGGGGGTTCAGGAGGCCGGGGACGGGATCGCAGGCAGGTGCTGGCAGGCGGCCAGCAACAAAAATGGCCACCCCACACCTCGCCTTTAAATTGCGCCTCCCCAGCCGCAGGTACGCCTCCCTGACCCTGTCGGACATAGCGTCCGGTGGTAAATCGGGGGGCGCTCCCGAAGATCATGAGCGGGGCGCTGCGCACACCAATGACGTCATCGCCAGTGGCGCCGCAGGGCACTACCAGTTAGCGCCACCACTAACCTCCCGCTGAATTTTGCGGGAGTCGTGGGCAGTGCCGCGCCCAGGCGCTAGTTGGCTTGCGCCCCACTTAGCGCCCTCTTAAAGCGCTAACGGGTGACGCTACCAACTGAATTTTTCCCCCATAGAATTGAAAAGTAGTGAAGTTATGCTAAACTTGTATCGAACCTTGGTCAGACCACACTTAGTACTGCATACAATTCTGGTCGCCATATTATAAAAAGGATATCGAGGCAATGTAGAGGGTGCAGAGAAGATTTACAAGGTGATAGCAGAAATGTGAGGGTATATCTATCAGGAAAGGATGAACAGGCTGGGTCTCATTTCGCTTGAAAAAAGAAGGCTGAGGGGTGACCTAATAGAGGTCTTTAACATTATGAAAGGCTTTGTTAGAGTGGATAAAGAGAGAATGTTTCCACTTATGGGGAACAGCATAACTAGAGGCCATCAATATAAGATAGTCACCAAGAAATCAAATAGGGAATTCAGAAGAAACTTCTTTACCCAGACAGTGGTGAGAATGTGGAACTCGCTACCACAGGGAGTGGTTGAAGCGAATAGTATCGATGCATTTAAGTGGAGGCCAAAGAAGCATATGAGGGAGAAGGGAATAGAGGGTTATGCTGATAAATTTAGATGAGGAAAGACGGGAGGAGGCTCGAGTGGAGCATAAACGCCGGCATGGACTGGTTGGGTCGAATGGCCTGTTTCTGTGCCGTATATCCTATGTAAGTACTTAGCAACTGCTGGAATACGCACAGATATTGGAGGTGAACAGCTCTCCACAGGAGTAAAGAGGGAGCACGAGCAACTGAAAATGAAGGAGTAAGAGACAGAATGAAAGGAAAACACACACAGCAGGGTGGGTGTAGCTGGACAATCAAAGGATCAGTAGAGAGACAAAAATAGAAAGATTTGGGAATAACTGCGATTGAGAGAAAAGGGGGAATAGAAACAGGAAAAAGAAAAATTAAGATAAGGTTGAAAATAAAGGATTTGATAAAGCAGAAAAGGATTATAATAAATGTCACCTTGGCTTCAGTTGTTAGCGCCTCTTTCTGAGTCAGAAGTTGTGGGTTCGAACCCCACTCCAGCAATTGAGAACATGGTCTAGGCTGACATCAGTGCTGCACTGTTGGAGGTGCCGAATTTCAGATGAGATGTTAGGCTGAGCCCCCATATGCCTGTTTAGGTGGATGTGAAAGATCCCATGGCACTTTCCATGGTAGTGATACCATCCAACGCATGCGATTAGTCGACAAGGTAGGAAAGAGTGAAGAAGGAAGCATGTTTCTGAAGGAATTTGAAAATTTGCTAAACAACAGAAAGAAAAGGTTTATTACGATTGGAACTATGGCAACACAGCAAGGGATCACTAGTCAGGAGTCACAGGGATTCAGTGCTGTTCGTAGATGTCTGAGTTTGGAGATAACATCAAACTGGGGGTAGGTTTCAACCAGCAGGGAACAGGCAAACCAAATACAATGGGGAAGGTTGGGAAAGTGGGCGGTAGACTGAACATGACATTTAATGTGGACAACTGGAAGGTGCCTCATCATAGCTTATACCGAGGGCAGGGGTCCTCAACATACCTTGTACCTAGGGACAGTGCCCAATATACTTTATACCCAGGGACAGTGCCCCAACATACCTTATACCCAGGGACAGTGCCCAATATACCTTATACCCAGGGACAGTGCCCCAACATACCTTATACCTAGGGACAGTTAGATAGATTGGCAGCTAACATAAAAGGGAATCCAAAAGTCTTCTATAGGCAAATATAAATAGTAAATGGGTAATAAGTGAAGGGGTGAGGCCGATTAGGGACCAAAATGGAGACCTACGCATGGAGGCAGAGGGCATGGCTGAGGTATTAAATGAGTACTTTACATCTGTCTTTACCAAGGAAGAAAATGCTGCCAAAGTCACAGTGAAAGAGGAGGCAGATGAGATACTGGATGGGATAAAAATTGACAGAGGTGGTACTAGAAAGACTGGCTGTACTTAAAGTAGATAAGTTACCAGGACCAGATGGGATGCATCCTATAATGCTGAGGGAAGTAAAGGTGGAAATTGCGGAGGTACTGGCCATAATCTTCCAATCCTCCTTAGATACGAGGATGGTGCCAGAGGACTGGAGAATTGCAAATGTTACACACTTGTTCAAAAAAGGGTGTAAGGATAAACCCAGCAACTACAGACCAGTCAGTTTAACCTCGGTAGTGGGGAAGCTTTTAGAAACGATAATCCGGGACAAAATTAACAGTCACTTGGACAATTGTGGATTAATTGAGGAAAGCCAGCATGGATTTGTTAAAGGCAAATCGTGTTTAACTAACTTGATTGAGTTTTTTGATGAGGTAACAGAAAGGGTTGATAAGGGCAATGCAGTTGATGTGGTGTATCTGGACTTCCAAAAGGCGTTTGATAAAGTGCCACATAATAGGCTTACCAGCAAAGTTGAAGCCATGGAATAAAAGGGACAGTGGCAGCATGGATACGAAATTGGCTAAATGACAGGAAACAGAGAGTAGTGGTGAACGGTTGTTTATCGGACTGGAGGAAGGTACACAGTGGGATTCCCCAGAGATCGGTATTAGGACCACTGCTTTTCTTGATATATATTAATGGCTTAGACTTGGGTGTACAGGGCACAATTTCAAAATTTACAGATGACACAAAATTGGATGTATAGTGAACAGTGCCGAGGATAGTGATAAACTTCAAGAGGACATAGACAGGCTGGTGAAATGAGCGGACATGTGGCAGATAAACTTTAACGTAGAAAAGTGCGAAGTGATACATTTTGGTAGGAAGAATGAGGAGAGGCAATATAAACTAAAGGGTGCAATTCTAAAGGGGGTGCATGAACAGAGGGACCTGGGGGTATATGTGCACAAATCGTTGAAGATGGCAGGGCAGGTTGAGAAAGCGGTTAAAAAAGCATATGGGATCCTGGGCTTCATAAATAGAGGCATAGGTCTTGATTTTCATTGGGCCGTGAGGCGGGCTTTTAGGCGTGCGGGGGGTTAAAATTCGCAAAACCTAGGGGTCATGACGCCCCCCTGCCTGGTTCCCGCCTCCACGCCATTTTAACCTAGGTGTGTCTGATTGACCCGAATCAGTCCCGCCTACAACGGGCGGGACTGGTCTTTAGGGCCCTTAAGCAGCACTGATTGGCCTTTATAATCCCATTTTAACAGGCCCTTGCCTGTTTAACCCTTTTCCCATGCAAAACGCGCCTGGTGGGGATGATGCCTGTGAAACCTGGCATGAACACTATTGGCTTGCTGACTATCAGCTGCAGGTCCAACATCAAAGAGGAGATTTGATCAGTCATCATTTGCAGGTGGCAGGACTTTGTTGTCTCAGGCCTGGGGGAACTTTTAGAAGGCATAACCACAGCTGTGGAAGTTTGGAGCCTCACACACTTCTCCAGTGTGACCTCCTGCGAGACCCCTCTCGCCACCCTCACTCAGCGCTTCCTCAACTGAGGCACCTACCAGAAGCATGGGAGGCCTTTTTTTCCTTCCCCTCTTGGCATTAGAGGACCTCAAGCCCCATTTGCGAAATGACACACGCCACAACTGCAGAAGTTGCCATCAGAAATTTTATTTACAATAACCAACTGATGGCATTTTTAAAATAAACACATTTCACCCAAGTGACTACCCTTATGACTATTAGTGCTTTATTTTCCTCTTACGCGTGCTCCTACGTAGTGGTTCCCCTGTGGCTTCGGCAGATGTGGAGGCCCCTTGCTCACTTTCCTGCTGCTCCTGTCTCGACACCTTTGGCGGGCATCCTCTGGGATGGCGAGCCTGTGAGGGCTCGCCAGCAGTCTGCTGCTCCTGCAGCTGTGCAGGGGTTGAGACCTCGATCTCGGTTGGGTGTGGACTCCGGCGCGGCTCTGACCGAGGGCTCTGCAGTGGCATGGAAGTGTGAGCGCTTGGAGAAGAGCCCCCACTTCCTTGAGGTCTGCCACCAACCTCCCTCTCACGGGTCAGGTCCCCCTCAGTGCCTGCAAGTGGCTTGAAAGCAGCTTGCTGCACATCAGGGGGACAATGGGGACCCGTTCCTACAATGGCAGTCCTACTCAGAGGGCCTGCCATGAAGGTCTGGTTTCTCTGTTCAATAGCTGACCATCGCTCCTCCAGAGATGTCAGTCTATTCTGAACACTCACCATGCTTTCAACACTCTGGAGTCTTAGCTCCTCCATGGCCATAGCCATCCTTTCCACAGAGGTTGCCATTCTTTCCGTGGTGATGCGTTCATGCACCAATGATTCCACAAAGGTTCTGCTCATGTTCGCTATGGACTCCTCCATTCGCTCCACACTCGCAGCAACCCTAGAGACAAAACCTGCCAGAGATTCCTGCATCTGTGCCTGGAGTTCCATCACCTCTGATCTTACGGATGGACCCAGAGGCAGAGGGTCGACATGCAGCTGAGCCGAGCTGGCAGAGTCCTGCGCCCTCCGACTAGGACTCTCCACTGCTGTCCCTGTCTCCACAATCTGCTGATGCTCACTTGTGAGCTGTGATACACCAGGTGACAACTGTACTCTGTGTCCCGAAGGTCCCACCGAGGTGTGAGTGTCTGTGCTGGTGCTGGGTGCGCTTATTGCTGATGATGCTGCGCCCTCAGAGGTTGCAGATTCCTCTGAGGAGTCTGGCTGCTCGGGCTCTTCCTCCTGTGGAGTGGGGAACGGGGGCTCTCAATGGTCCTGTGGGGGAGTCAAGGAAAAAGTTAGAGATGTGATGCCAAGGTTACATGCACATTGCATTTTGCAGATGATCATAAGTCCATATGATGTAGCTTCAGAATCATTATCAGCGACTCATGCAATGCCAATGAGATGGAAAACTATTCTGTCACCAGCTTGCGGGGATGCTCCTGCCTGTCCTTCCCCAACGTCCACATCTCGGGCAGCCCCGGCAATCTCCAGGACGCCTTCCTCCCAAGGGGTCAGCTGGGCTAATGAGGGCGGCCCTCCTCCTGTCCTGGCTCGCTCTCTCCTGTTGTGAGCTGTCTTTTCCTGCAATGAGGGAGAGAAGTGGAGGTTGAGTGAGAATGAAGGAGTGAGTGCAGAGATTGCATAGCATAAATACTTAGGAGATAAAGATGGAGTGAGGTTGCAAGACCAAGCGCCCTCCCTGTGTGTTGTCAGTTGTGTTCAAAGCATCAGAGTGAGAGGGAGTGTGAGGGCTGCATGGTGGCATAGTTCTGTGAATGTGAGCATAGAGAGAGTGGGAATGGGTAAGGGTGCATGGATGTGAGTGTCTAGTGGGATGTGCAGGAAGAGATTGCTAAAGCTGAGTGCTGGTGAGGAAAGGCAATGGGGATCAGATTGAGGGTGATGGAAACATCATACAGTACTTACTTTTCCAGTGCGAAGAAGGTCATGGAATCTTTTCCTGCACTGCAACCACGTTCTTCGTGTTAGCCCCAAGGAGTTGACTTGACCTGCCACCTCTATCCACACAGCCTTGGTCTGGCTGGGAGGCCTCTTCCTCCCTGAAGAAGCGAAGAGGACCTCCCTGTGGGCCCTAGCACCATCCAATAATGCCTGTAGTGAAGCCTCATCAAATTTGGGCACAGACCTGGCCCTCCCGCTGGCCGTTCCTCCTGCAGGCTCCTGTGCCATCTTAATGTGGAAGGTTGGAAGCCTGCAGAGGAAGCAAGGCTTGCTGTGGACATTAAAAGCAGCAGCAATGATGACGTCATATTCTGTGACTTTCTGATTGGAAACACTCAATTGCCAAGGCTTCCCACATGCTGGAAATCAATTGGCCAATTGTGTTAAATTTGCATCAGTCTCACAGACCCATTTACGATCGTGTCGGAATCACTAAATTCGGGGAAACCGCCAATTCCCCGCACCTGAACGAAAATCAACCCTATAGAGTACAAAAGCAAGGAAGTTATGATGAACCTTTATAAAACACTGGTTTAGCCTCAACTGGAGTATTGTGTCCAATTCTGGGCACTGCACTTTAGGAAGGATATGAAGGTCTTAGCAAGGGTGCAGAAAAGATGGACAAGAATGGTCCCAGGGATGAGGGACTTCAGTTACGTGGATAGACTGGAGAAGCTGGGGTTGTTCACCTTAGAGCAGAGAAGGTTGAGAGGAGATTTGATAACTGTGTTCAAAATCATGAGGGATCTAGACAGAGAAGATAGAGAAAAACTGTTCCCATTGGCGGAACAGTCAAGAACTTGAGGACACAGATTTAAGGTGATTGGCAGAAACACCAAAGGCGACATGAGGAAAAACTTTGTTACGCAGCGAGTGGTTAGGATCTGGAATGCACTGCCTGAGAGGGTGGTGGAGGCAGATTCAATCGTGTCTTTCAAAAGGGAATTGGATAAGTACCTGAAGGAAAAGAGTTTGCAGGACTACGGGGAAAGGGTGGGGGAGTGGGACCATCGGACTTGCTCTTGCAGAGAGCTGGCACAGGCTTGACGGGCCGAATGGCCTCCTTCAGTGCTGTAACCATTCTATGATTGTAAGATAGCCTGTACCCAGGGACAGTGCCCCAAAACACCTTATACCCTGGGGCAGTGACATTGCATACCTTATACTGAAGGACAGTGCCTCATTATACCTTATACCCAGGGACAGTGTCTCAACATACCTTATACCCAGGGATAGTGTCTCAACATACCTTATACCCAGGGACAGTGTCTCAACATACCTTATACCCAGGGACAGTGTCTCAACATACCTTATACCCAGGGACAGTGTCTCAACATACCTTATACCCAGGGACAGTGTCTCAACATACCTTATATCCAGGGACAGTGTCTCAACATACCTTATACCCAGGGACAGTGCCTCAACATACCTTATACCCAGGGACTGTGTCTCAACATACCTTATACCCAGGGACAGTGTCTCAACATACCTTATACCCAGGGACAGTGTCTCAACATACCTTATACCCAGGGACAGTGTCTCAACATACCTTATACCCAGGGACAGTGCCTCAACATACCTTATACCCAGGGACAGTGCCTCAACATACCTTATACCCAGGGACAGTGTCTCAACATACCTTATACCCAGGGACAGTGTCTCAACATACCTTATACCCAGGGACAGTGTCTCAACATACCTTATACCCAGGGACAGTGTCTCAACATACCTTATATCCAGGGACAGTGTCTCAACATACCTTATACCCAGGGACAGTGTCTCAACATACCTTATACCCAGGGACAGTGTCTCAACATACCTTATACCCAGGGACAGTGTCTCAACATACCTTATACCCAGGGACAGTGTCTCAACATACCTTATACCCAGTGACAGTGTCTCAACATACCTTATACCCAGGGACAGTGTCTCAACATACCTTATACCCAGGGACAGTGTCTCAACATACCTTATACCCAGGGACAGTGTCTCAACATACCTTATACCCAGGGACAGTGTCTCAACATACCTTATACCCAGGGACAGTGTCTCAACATACCTTATATCCAGGGACAGTGTCTCAACATACCTTATACCCAGGGACAGTGTCTCAGCATACCTTATACCCAGGGACAGTGTCTCAACATATCTTATGCCCAGGGACAGTGTCTCAACATACCTTATACCCAGGGACAGTGTCTCAACATACCTTATACCCAGGGACAGTGTCTCAACATACCTTATACCCAGGGACAGTGTCTCAACATACCTTATACCCAGGGACAGTGTCTCAACATACCTTATACCCAGGGACAGTGTCTCAACATACCTTATACCCAGGGACAGTGTCTCAACATACCTTATACCCAGGGACAGTGTCTCAACATACCTTATACCCAGGTATGGTAGTCAGTCATGCTGTACAGCACTTTGATTGCTTGCCATGCATGTTCATATTGCAGCAGGTCGCTAATTCTGGCTGCAAATTATCACTGAAACTGTTATCTCACTGACATCATAAAAGGGTGTTATTTAAATATGAAACAAGGGCTCAAATGCTTACCGACTCTGTTTGTTGCCTTCAGATTTGCTCGGGTATCTGTATGTTTTTGCCAATCATTTATTCTGAAAAATATTTGAAGACTATTTGCAGCTTTTAAAAACAATTTTTTCTCCCTGTGTAGTGACTTACCTTTTGGTAGCCACATTCTTTTGGCTGCACATTAAAGGTTGCGTACTCATGTCATTCTCCCCCCCCCCCCCCCCCCCCCACCTTCCTTTTGGTGTGCTCTTGTCTACAGATACAAATGAAGCAGGGAGCTTGTAAATGGGCTGGACCTCACCAACCTGCACAAGATCAGTCTTTGGCAGAAACTGCAAGACTAATGCCTTGGTGCCAGGCCCTTATAAATACCAGCTTGTTTTATGTTTCCCTGGGTGGGCGTTGATTTACTAATCTCTGGTGCCAATCTGTGGAGCTCAATGTTTGTCTGTAAAAGGAGTAGTCTTTTTACAGTTTACTTAATGATACACTGGGTTAAAAATGCATGATGGGAATTCCACGCCTTTGAGAGACCAAGTTCAACTGAAGCCAACAGTTCCATGTCGCCCACTCATTTGAACATTATGGGCCTCTCTATAGATCTTACAAAAGTTCTTCTTCTTAGGCAGTCCCTCGGAACCGACTATGACTTGCTTCCACACTAAAAGTGAGTTCTCAGGTGACTGATGAGTCCAATGCGGGAGCTACAGTCTCTGTCACAGGTGGGGCAGATGGTGGTTGAAGGGGTGGGGTGCTTGGGTTGACGTGCACTCCTTCCGCTGTTTGCGCTTGGCTTCTGCTTGCTCCCGGCAAACAGCTCTTGAGGTGTTCGGCACCTTCACAGAATCACAGAAACCCCACAGTGCAGATAGAGGCCATTTCGGCCCATCGAGCCTGCACCGACACATATCCCACCCGATCCCCGTAACCCCTACACCAACACATATCCCACCCTATCCCCGTAACCCCACGTATTTAGTCCCCCTAACACTAAGGGTCAATTTATCATAGCCAATCATCCTAACCTGCACATCTTTGGACTGTGGGAGGAAACCAGAGCACCCGGAGGAAACCCACGCAAACACGGGGAGAATGTGCAAACTCCACACAGACAGTCACCCGAGGCTGGATTCGAACCCGGGTCCCTGGCGCTGTGAGGCAACAGTGTTAACCACTATGCCACCGTGCTGCCCTTCCCGGATGCTTCTCCTCCACTTTGTGCGGTCTTGGGCCAGGGATTCCCAGGTGTCGTGGGGATGTTGCACTTTTTCAAGGAGGCTTTGCGAGTGTCCTTGAAGCGTTTCCTCTGCCCACCTGGGACTCTCTTGCCGTGTCGGAGCTCCGAGTAGAGGGCTTGTTTTGGGAGTCTCGTATCGGGCATGCGGACAATGTGACCCGTCCATTGGAGCTGATTGGATTGAGCATGGTCAAAGCTTCGATGCTTACACTCTCAGCATGGTACCTTGTCCGCTGGGATCTGATGTCGGGAATCCAGGTGTACACTCCCCCTGTGTCTCCATCTATAAAACCTTTCGGTCGGTTAGGCTCTTAGAATCAACCCAATGGCACTAACAACCACAAAATGACCAAACAAACAAACGCGCTTCAGAAGGTTTCTGTACCTCTTGCTGTCTTTGCACGTGCTGAACATTACTATTCCGATTATCAACTGTAAAATCGTCATTGATTGCCTGGTAACAATGGAAGTATTGAAGCCTTGGGAGGGGGGGCGGTGGCGGTCGCTGAAATGAAAACATGCTCAGCATTATTTGGTGTCTGTGATGCAATGTTTGGAGAGGGCTAAATTTATTTATTCAGTACTTTGGAAGTGGGAGCGCCTCAGATGTAGGTTGTTATCTGGACAGGGCCCCTACTTCAGCCAGACAGCACTTAAGTGCTCGTAAAAGCCATTAAAACATTCCACAACAAAATAAAAAAGGAAAAACTGCAGAATCTACAAACTCGAAACTAAAACAGAAAATATTGGAGATTCGTGGCAGGTCGTTGGGTAAAGAGAAGAGGGCAGGCTAATGTTTTAGGTGTGCACCCTTCCTCAGAACTGAAGATTGAAAGATAAACAGGTATTTTGGTAAGGCTGGAAAAATAGAGAAACAGCACGGAGGGAGAGGAGAAAATCCACAGATACACCAATCACAGAGGGCGAGAGTCATAGATTTATACAGCACGGAAAGAGGCCCTTCAGCCCATCATGTCCGCGCCAGCCATCAAGCCCTATCTATTCTAATCCCATTTTCCAGCACCTGGTCCGTAGCCTTGTATGCTATGGCGTTTCAAGTGCTCATCTAAATGCTTCTTGAATGTTGTGAGGGTTCCTGCCTCTACCACCCTTTCAGGCAGTGAGTTCCAGATTCCAACCACCCTCTGGGTGAAAAAGTTTTCCCTCAAATCCCCTCTAAACCTCCTGCCCCTTACCTTGAAACTATGCCCCCTGGTTATTGACCCCACTACTAAGGGGAAAAGTTCCTTTATATCTACCCTATCTATGTCCCTCATAATTTTGTACACCACAATCAGGTCCCCCCTCAGCCTTCTCTGCTCTGAGGAAAACAACCCCAGCCTGTCCAGTCTCTCTTCATAGCTGAAGCGCTCCAGCCCAGGTAACATCCTGGTGAATCTCCTCTGCACCCTCTCCAATGCAATCACATCCTTGCTATAGTGTGGCAACCAGAACAGCACACAGTATTCCAGCTGTGGCCTAACTAGCATTTTGTACAGCTCCATCATAATCTCCCTGCTCTTATATTCTATGCCTTGGCCAATGAAGGCGAGTATCCCATATGCCTTTTTAAACACCTTATCTACCTGTCCTGCTGCCTTCAGGGATCTATGTACATGCACACCAAGGTCCCTCTGATCCTCTGTCCTTCCTAGGATCCTACCATTCATTGTGTATTCCCTTGCCTTGTTAGTCCTCCCAAAATGCATCACCTCACACTTTTCAGGGTTAAATTCCATTTGCCACTGTTCTGCCCACCTGACCAGCCCATCTGACCAACCCATCTATATCGTCCTGTAGCCTGAGGCTTCCCTCCTCGCTATTTACCACTCCACCAATTTTCGTGTCATCTGCGAACTTACTGATCATACCTCCTACATTCATATCTAAATCATTAATGTACACTACAAACAGCAAAGGACCCAGCACCGATCCCTGCGGTACACCACTGGACACAGGCTTCCAGTCAGAAAAACAACCTTCAACCATCACCCTCTGCCTCCTGTCACTAATCCAATTTTGGATCCAATGTGCCAAATTGCCCTGGATCCCATGGGCTCTTACTTTCTTGACCAGTCTCCCATGCGGGACTCTGTCAAAAGCCTTACTGAAGTCCATGTAGACGACATCAACTGCACTACCCTCATCCACACACCTAGTCACCCCCTGGAAAAATTCAATCAAATTGGTTAGACATGATCTCCCCCTGACAAAGCCATGCTGACTATCCTTGATTAATCCTTGCCTCGCCAAGTGGAGACTAATTCTGTCCCTCAGAATTAGTCTCCACTTGGAGTATATTAGTGTAGTTAGTGTATTAAATGTTTTCTATTTTGCACTTTTTCCTTTTTTTTTCAAGCCTTACTAAAATCCCTGTTTATCTTTCAGCCTTCAGTTCTGATGACGGGTACACAGTTGAAACATTAACCTGTCATTTATCTTTACTGATCCCATCAGACCTCATCTGGAGCACTGCATTCAATTCTGGGCACCGCACCTCAGGAAAGATCTATTGGCCGTGGCGGGGGTGCAGCGCAGATTCACCAGAATGATACCCGGGGCTTAAAGGGTTAAATTATGAGGCCAGGTTGCGTAAACTTGGCTTGTATTCCCTTGAGTTTAGAAGTTTGAGGGGTGATCTAATTGAGGTGTTAAAATTATAAAAGGATTTGAAAGGGTAGGAGTTCAGGAGTGAGATCAGGAAGCACTTTTTCACACAAAGGGTAGTGGAAATCTGAAACTCTTCCCCCTACCACTCCCCCCCCCCTCAACCCCCACTCCCCACACACAAAGAAAGGCTGTGGATGCTGGGTCAGTTACAATTTTCAAGATTGAGATGGATAGATTTTTGTTGGGTAAGGGGATCAGGGATATGGAATCAAGGCGGGGAGATGCGGTTGAGGTACAGATCAGCCATGATCTAATTGAATGGCGGAGCAGGTTCAAGGTTCCTAAGCTGCACTGTTTGCTTCCTTTTGCCACGAGGCAGAAAGAGGATATCTTGGGAGGCCCTAAAATATTACATAGATTTGATATACAGCTATTTCAGTGGAAGAGGTGCACAATCACAGTAGGCCAGCAACTCCATCTTACTTTCTTTCTGTACATTTGGTTTACAATGCAATAGTACTTGAGTCTCCACCGATTTTTGCCTTGAGGTTTTATGTGAGTAAAGTTGACTGTGTCATGCCTGAGAGCCCCATTGTATTTGTTAGTTTGCACGTCACCTGAAAGTTTAGTGCCGGTGTAATACATTGGAATACAGTAAAAATGTGACGCTGGCACATTCTGGCCATGTATAACAGGACAAAGACGGTCACTTCCAATTGCTACCTTCGGTACTGTAAAGTGATGACGGGCTTTAATTGTGTGTTTTTAACGTCTTTGCCAGACCGTATCACAGCTGGAAGAGAACGTGAGCAAACTAACGCAACAGCTGGAGAGACAGGTGGACCTGCACCAAGCTGCACTGCAGCGCTCTACGAAGGCGGAGCAGAGGCTATCAGAGCTGCAGGAAAACGTTCGGTACTTGGAGGGACAACTGCTAACTGGAGATGTGCTTCGTGATGGACTGAGCCAGGACAAACAGAAAGTACGGGGTGCAGCCGAATCAAGTTTATTTTCTCATTGTTTCAGCACCTAAGTTGTTTTTATTACATCTACTGAATAGTCTTGGCACGTGTCCCGTCTGCTGTGTGGCAACAAAATGGGGCAGTTTTATTTCTTGCTTTCCTTGCAACCTGCTCACGTTTATCCTTAGTGTTAGCATAGTTCCTCCTTAACCCCAGAGGGCAGGATATTGTAGGCTGTGGAGTTCTCCACAGTGGCCGTTATTGCCACTCCATTATCAGCAGACAGTGCTTGCGTTCTGCATGATGGGACAGGTGTCACGCTCAGTGCTTCCCCCCTCCTCATGAGTCTGCTATTACTGCGAAACAGTTCCACCACTGCTCCTCTAAAAACTCACCCACTGAGGGTAGCCAAATTTGAATGTCAGTGCCAGGATTAAAACTGAGGCCTAAATACTATGCTAATGTTCAACTGCTACAGCACCCGGGCTGTCCTTAGCTCCCTCTCTTTTGGGCTAGTTGTGCTCTCAAGTAAGGAAAATCCTTGGGCATTGGGTAGATTATTCACAGGTATATTTGTAAGTAGAATTTAGCTCCTGGATTGCTAGTCAAAGGAAGAATTTCTCATAGGATGGCCGGTCCTCCTAGGAGGGCACCATCTTCACTGGACTGCCAAGACAAGGGAATGAAACAAGCCATGTGCTCATCTGGACTCCGTTCCCACAAAATCATCGCTTTTGGTGAAGTGGCAAAGATGCTGGGACCTGAGGTTGGGTTTGAGTATGTGTCATGATTCAGCGATTGAGCTTAGGAGTGAGAGTGGTAAAGGTGGCACTGGTTTTATATATGTGATGTGAATTGACGACAATGTGAGAATTAAATTTGAGACACATTATCTTAATATTTCTGCACGTTTATCGCAACGTTAAAATGGGTTTGCAAACACGTAAAAATGTATACAAAATAATTCTTAATATGTTCATTTTCTGTGAAGTATCTTAAATTCTTGGAGCACATAGCAGAGAAAATGAAGCTGGAGAGGATGACAGCAGAGATTGGCTTCGATATGCAACTGGATGCAATTCTTGCCCGGGCCGATCAGCTGGTTAAAATGGAGAGCGAGGCAATTATTGAAAATAAGACTCTTACATACAGCCTGAAGAGAAAGGTAGAATAATCTGAAATAGCCAATTCTCGGTTTTGTCAAATTAATCTTACTCAGTTTCCTCGTACAATTGTGAAATCTGAGAGATGGTATATTATTACATAACCTACAAACATAGAAGATAGGAGCAGGAGTAGGCCATTTGGCTCCTCGAGCCTGCTCCGCCATTTAATGAGATCATGGCTGATCATCCAAATTCAGTACCCTGTCCCTGCTTTCTCTCCATATCCCTTGATCCCTTTAGCCTCAAGAAATATATGCAACTCCTTTTTGAATATATTTAATGAATTGGCCTCAACAGCCCTGTGTGGCAGAGAATTCCACAGGTTCACCACTCTCTGGGTGAAGAAATTCCTCCTCATCTCCGTCCTAAATAGCTTACCCCCTATCCTTAGACTGTGACCCCTGGTTCTGGACTCCCCCGCCATCGGGAACATCCTTCCTGCATCTAGTCTGTCCAGGCCTGTTAGAATTTTATAAGTTTCAATGAGATCCACTCTCATTCTTCTAAACTCTAGCGAATATAAGCCTAATCAAACCAATCTCTCCTCATATGTCATTCCTGCCATCCCACGCATCAGTCTGGTGAATCTTCGCTGCACTCCCTCCATGGCAAGAACATCCTTCCTCAGATATGGCGACCAAAACTGCACACAATACTCAAGGTGTGGTCTCACCAAGGCCCTGTACAACTGCAGCAAGACATCCTTGCTCCTGCACTCAAATCCTCTAGCTATGAAGGCCAACATACCATTTGCCTTCTTAACCGCCTGCTGCACCTGCATGCTCACCTTCAGCGACTGGTGCACAAGGACACCCAGGTCTCGTTGCACTTCCCCTTTTCCCAATCTATTGCCGTTCAGATAATAATCTGTCTTCCTGTTTTTGCCACCGAAGTGGATAACCTCACATTTATCCACATTATACTGCATTTGCCATGCATCTGCCCAATCACCCAACCTGTCCAAATCATACTGGAGTTTCTCGGCATCCTCCTCACAGCACACACGCCCACCCAGCTTTGTGTCATCTGCAAACTTGGAGATATTACATCTAGTTCCCTCGTCTAGATCATTAATATATATTGTGAATAGCTGGGGTCCTAGCACCGATCCCTGCGGTACCCCACTAGTCACTGCCTGCCACTCGGAAAAAGACCCGTTTATTCCAACTCTTTGCTTCCTGTCTGCCAACCAGTTCTCTATCCAAGACAGATTAGTTATGTTAAGAACAAGAAAAAGCCAATCGACTCATCAGTCACGATCCTTCCACACTCTACCCTATCATGGACTCCACCCACCCATTTAATCTCCTTTCCACAGCCCAAGTACAATCTGCTTTATCATGGACTTTCTTGCTGTTTCCTACTTATCTGTCTTAATTCTATCTAACTGTCAGTCTGTCTGTCTATTTATGGGATATGTTTACATCTTCACCGCCTGGACAGTAATCTGGCGGGCAGATTGTACGCCTCTTTATCGAACCCCTGTAATTTTTACTTTATTGATTTGTATGGAATGAAAATCAGAGGGTTTGGGCGATCCATCCCAGGAGATTACTGCCCAGGCAGTGAAGACAAAAATCTACCCATATATCTTTACAGTACACATCAATAGTGATAATTATAAATCTCCAGCCTAACTATTTGAATGGGTAGGAAGAGTTTGTGATAGGGGAGCGTGTACATGGGCTGTGGAAGGAGATTGAATGGGTGAGTAGAGTCCATGATAGGGGAGAGTGTACATGGGCTGTAGAAGGAGATTGAATGGGTGAGTAGAGTCCATGATAGGGGAGTGTGTACATTTTCAGGCCACTACCAGGCGGGGACACTTAAAATGTTCCCTTTAAGCTGTGCAGCCACGGAGCGGTCGGGAGCTCCCGCGCATCCGGCTTATCGGCTTTTAAATGCAAAAACGTGCATGCGCGGACTTTTGAATGGGCCACGCAGCCCGTTAAAGGGGCCACATGGCCCAAAAATAATTAGGTAGAACATTGGTCCCTTGTGCATTAATTGGAGCCAATACTTCCTACAACCAAGACTAGTTGTACTTGCAGCACCTTGACCTACAGTTCCTGCTGTGCGTGCTTTCATGCTCATTATTGCTTACATTTTGAATTGAAATAAAATAACTGGTTTCCCTCGCCCCCCCAACGAGCCACCTCTTGTGTGCTTAACTCGGCATTGACAGGGATAGGAAGTTGCAAGTTACTGTTACATCCAGCTGATGTGGATTTACGTCTAAACTTACAGCAAAATACGTCCAACACAACCGCACATGGGGAAATTGTAATCAAGAGCCTCCCAGGATGGGAATTTATTTACACTGGCTTGCAGTAAGGCTTGTAAATTGATTTTCACTCAAGGCTTTTTCAGAGTTACTTCATTCAACCTTTTCTTTTTCTCTTTTTCAAAAATGTTTGTGCTCATCAAGGTAAGGGATGTTAGTGCTGGGGAATGAAACTCATCGTATTTTAGTATCAAACATTCCCAGGATAGGAACAGCACAGCCAGATGTACAGTAAAGCTCCATCTACTCAGTCCCAAAGAAAGACCGACCGACCTCAAGACGTCCCAAAGCACTTTACAGCCAATAAAGTACTTTTGAAGTAATGCAGGAGATGCAGCAGCCAATTTGTGCACAGCAAGGTCCCACTAATAGCAATGACATAATGACCAGATAATCTGTTTTGGTGATGTTGATTGAGGGATAAATATTGGCCAGGATACCCAGGATAACTCCCCTGATCTTAGTGCCATGGGCTCTTTTATTGAGAGGGTTTAACATCTCATCCAAAAGACAGTACCTTCAACAGTGCAGCACTCCCTCAGTACTCTACTCAAGTGTCGCCCTGGAGTATGGGTTCAAGTCTCGGGAGTGGGATTTGAACCCACAACCTTCTGACTCAGAGGCTAGAGTGCTACCACTGAGACCTTAAAGGTTGAACCACTTTCAGTCTGAGAGAATATGAGAAGTGAAGGGACTAATTAGTTTTACTCTTCCAGCTTAAAGCCCAGAAAGAGAAGTTAGATAGCAAAGAGCTGCACATGGATCTGCTGAGGAGAAAAATTACCCAACTGGATGTGGAGAAACAGACACAAACTGCGCTGGCAGTGGAGAGGGATGACGCCAACTTAACCGTGCGGAAGCTGCAGAAAAAGGTGGAACGTCTTGAGAAGGAACTCCGTTCAGCACACACCTCCGGCACAGACCTGAAAGCGAAGCTCTCCGACACTCATGAGCTCAAGGTAATTCCAAAATGTCGATCCATGTGCTATTGGCTTCTGTTATAATATTCTGCCTGTGGAGTTACTATTTCACAACCATTTGCCTTGAGGGTTATTGCAACTGAACAGGGTAAGTGAAGTAGGGGTCTAGCAATTCAACAAAGTGAGTTTGACTGCCTGCTTTTGAAAATGTGGCACTTGACTCTCTGCTGTAGATGGTGGATGTTTCCTGGTTCCGTACCAATCGCCAAGTTCCTCTTCACATTGAAGAGAAGGCCAGGTGATATTATAAATTATAATAGGGAACGGTAACTTCATTGATCTGTCCTTCCAGCGTGAATGTGGATCGAAGAATCATTGCTGCTCTGTGTACTCTTCACTCCGACCTATGCTCTCTTTGAGTGCAGCTCCACACTGAGAGCATTGGACTGGTGAATTGACCCTTTGGCTCGTATATGTTGTATAAATCAAGTGGGCATAGATAGAATCATAGAATAGTACAGCACAGAAGGAGGCCATTCGGCCCATCGAGTCAGCACCGGCTCTTTAGTGGATCAATCCAGTTAGTCCCCCTCCCCCGCTCTTTCTCCATATCCTGCAATTTTCTCCTTCAAGTATTTGTCCAATTCCCTTTTGAAGGCTACTATTGAATCTGTATCCACCACCCTATCAGGCAGTGCATTCCAAATCCTAACCACTCGTTGCGTAAAAAAGTTTTTCCTCCTGTCGCCTCTGGTTCTTTTGCCAATCACCTTAAATCTGTTCCCTCTGGTTACCGACCCTTCAGCCATTGGCAACAGTTTCTCTTTATTTACACTATCTAAACCTTTCATGATTTTAAACACCTCTATCAAATCTCCTCTAAGGAGAACAAACCCAGCTTCTCCAGTCTATCCATGTAACTGTACTCCCTCATCCCTGGAACCAGTCTAGTAAATCTCTTCTGTGTCCTCACCAAAGCTTTCACGTCCTCCCTAAAGTGTGTGCCCAGAATTGGACACAATACTCCAGCTGGGGCCGGACTAGTGTTTTATATAGGTTTAGCACAACTTCCTGGCTTTTGTACTCTATGCCTCTATTTATAAAGCCTAGGATCACATATGCTTTATTAACTGCTTTGTTAACCTGTCCTGCCACCTTCAAAGATTTGTGCACAAACACCCCCAGGTCTCTCTGTTCTTGCACCCCCTTTAAAATTGTACCAGCAAATATAACATAAAAACACAAAATGCTGGAAATGCTCAGCAGATCAGGCAGTATCTGTGGAGAGAGCAAAACAGAGGTAACGTTTCAGGTCAATGACCTTTCGTCAGAGTTCTGATGAAAGGTCATCGACCTGAAACATTGGGGGGGAAGCTTTAACCTAAAAAAAATGGGTGGGCTTGGAGCGGGGGGTAGTGAAATTGTTAAAAATGTGAATCCCGACTTGACCACACCCCCAACCCTCTTTCCCCATGAAAATCCAGCCCACTAACTCTGTTTCTCTCTCCACAGATGCTGCCTGACCTGCTGAGTATTTCCAGCATTTTCTGCTTTTATTTCAGATTTCCAGCAAATATAACACCTTGTTATAGGTGTACATTGGATTAATAGAAATTCTCTTTACATGCCCTGGATATAGATGAGAAACTCAAAAAAAAATTCCTGATTTTGCTGTTTAAAGAACTATAATTTTTTTTAAATTTTCCATTCTTGGGCTGTGGACACCGCTGGCAAGATTGGCATTTATTGCCGGTCCCGAGTTCCCCTGACAAGGTGGTGAAACAATTGCGTGGCTCGCTTGGCCACTTCAGAGGGCAGTTAAGATTCAACCATGTTGGAGTGACATATTGGTGAGACTGGGTGGGGATGGCAGGTTCCTCCCCTAAAGGACATTGTTGTGTATGTAACCTGTTCCACCTTAAGAGAGCTTAAGCCTGTTCCACCTTAAGAGATGTACTACTTTCTCAGGCTGCTGTAGACGTAATACCGGGGGTGAACACACCGGTATATAAGCACTGTGCAGTAATCTTGTATTCAGAATAGTCCCCACCTCCAACCAGTAAAGACCTGTTTTTGATTGTTATTAATTAGTCTGTGTCTTAATTAACTAGATAACTCACAGATTTAACAGACATTAGTTGAGTTTTTATGATGTGGTCACTTTTTTGATGCTTGCTTTCTAATACGGAATTCACATTTTCAAACTGCCATGGTAGGATTTAAACTCGTGTTCTACTGAGATTACTAGGCCAGTAACATAACCACTACACCAATACCTTTAATTAGCCTGTTGATGCTGAGATGCAAATCACCCTCGACAGTGAGACATCAGATGAGTGTTGAGATACTTTTCTTAATTTAGTAGAAAGTCTTATTGTTGGCTGATTCTCTGTAAAGTGTGCTCAATTCCATTCGATACAGCTGTCTTCTTCTCCAATATAGATTAAAACACTGGAACAAAACAAAACTATAGAGGAGCTGAATAAATCTGTGAAGAAGCTGGAGAAGCTGAAGGAGGAGGTTCAAGAAAAGCTAAACTCCACTAAGTCAGAGTTGGACTTCAATGAATTTGAGGCAAAGGAGGAGCAAGATCGAGCCCGGAACATACTGGAAGCTGTGAGCAGTGAGCTTAAGACTCTCAAACAAACCCTGGAAGAAGTGGCCAAAAGAGAGAAGCAGGTAGGAATACTCATCCTTGTGCTCAAGGTGAAGAGTGACAGGTGGAGAGTGGAATATTTCCCATTTCTGGCAGCACTGAGTTATTCCGTGCAAGTTGTAACAGGTGTAAGTGGTGTCTTAGTGGTAGCACGCTCGCCTCTGTGTCAGAAGGTTGTGGGTTCAAGTCCCACTCCAGAGACTTGAGCACATAATTTAGGCTGACACTCCAGTGCAGTACTGAGGGAGTGCTGCATTGTCGGTAGGTGCTGTCTTTTGGATGAGATGTTAAACTGAGGCCCCGTCTTCCCTCTCTGGTAGAAAAGATCCCATGGCGCTATTCGAAGGAGAGTTCTCCGGGGGTCCTGGCCGGTATTTAACTCTCAACCAACAGATTATCTGGTCATTATTTCATTGCTGTTTGCGGGATCTTGCTGTGTGCAAATTGCTTGTGCTTTCTACATCACAACAGTGACTACACTTCAAAAGTATTTCATTGGCTGTAAAGAGCTTTGGGGACGCCCTGACCTTGTGAAAGGAGATATATAAATGCAAGCTCTTTCTTTAACACAGACTAAACTCAAAGCACAGCTGCCAGTTCCAGGGGGTCGCAGTTCAGTATACATTGAAAAAACAGATATGCAAAAGCTAGAAGTGTGTGACAGGAAGAAACACATCCAAGCGACTCAAATGGCATCTTGGGGTAAATGTTACCAGGAGGTGCTGCCAGAGTGGAGCGGAGCCCAGTGGGAGGGTCAACAATCAAGTGCAAAGGTCAACGTGGCTCCACCCTCCAACTTCTCTCAGTTGTTAAAATTCCTCAGAAGATCAGGGGGGCCGTGAATGAGGGGCACTGACTTCTGCACCCTCACCTCGACTGTTCGATCTGCTCTCCCGTGGAGCAAGGCTCCACTCCGGCAATGCTAACTTGTAGAATCTACCTACCCCATGTTTAAGGGTTAAATTATGGGAACATATTGCTTAAACTTGACTTGTATTCCCTTGCGTTTAGAAGGTTGAGGGGCAATCTGATCAAGGTGTTTAAAATGTTAAAACGATTCGTTAGGGTAGATACAGAGAAACTATTTCCTCTAGTGTGAGATTCCAGAACAAGGGGGCATAATCTTAAAATTAGAGCCAGGCCATTCATGGGTGAAATCAGGATGTATTACTTCACACAAAAGGCAGTGGAAATCTGGAAAGCTCTCCCCCAAAAGGCCGTGGATGCTGGGGATCAATTGAAATTTTCAAGACAGAGGTAGATAGATTTTTGTTGGGTAAGGGTATTAAGGAATATGGAGCTAAGGTGGGTAAGCAGAGTTGAGGTGCAGATCAACCATGATCTAATTGAATGGCGGAACAGGCCCGAGGGGCTGAATGGCCTCCTCCTGTTCCTATGTTCCTATTTCCCCAGTCCTGGCACAGGACAGGGTTTTTACCAAAGGGCATATTCTTAATGCAGGGTGAATCGGGCAGCTGTGTAACGGGCCCACCCTATGCCTCCGATATTCCCCGACTGTACTTACTCCAGGATCGCAGAGACAAAAAAAATGCCCCATTAATAGTTTATCAACAGCATCCAAGCTCTGAAGAGTGAAGTATATTAAGAATAAAACCGGACAGACCACCCGGCATCGACCTCGGCACCGGCTTCGGACACGAAAATGGCACACCCAGTCCGGTAAACCCTGCAAAGTCCTCCTCACTAACATCTGGAGACTTGTGCCAAAATTGGGAGAGCTGTCCCACAGACTAGTCAAGCAACAACCTGACATAGTCATACTCACAGAATCATACCTTTCAGCCAATGTCCCAGACTCCTCCATCACCATCCTTGGGTATGTCCTGTCCCACTGTCAGGACAGACCCACCAGAGGTGGCGGCACAGTAGTATACAGTCGGGAGGGAGTGGCCCTGTGAGTCCTCAACATTGACTCCAGACCCCATAAAACCAAGGAAACCGCCTGCTCATTACCACCTACCGCCATCCCTCAGCTGATGAATCAGTACTCCTCCATGTTGAACACCGCTTGGCAGAAGCACTGAGGGTGGCAAGCGCAGTGGGGGACTTCAATGTCCATCACCAAGAGTGGGTCGGTAGCACCGCTACTGACCGAGCTGGCCAAGTGCTGAAGGACATAGCTGCCAGGCTGGGCCTGCGGCAGGTGGTGAGAGAACCAACACGAGGGAAAAACCTACTTGACCTTGTCCTCACCAATCTATCTGTCGCAGATGCATCTGTCCATGATAGCATTGGTAGCAGTGACTAGCGCACAGTCCTTGTGGGGACAAAGTCCCGTCTTCACACTGAGGACATGCTCCATCATGTTGTGTGGCACTACCACTGTGCTAAATGGGATAGATGCAGAACAGATCTAGCAGCTCAAAACTGGGCATCCATGAGACGCTATGGGTCATCAGCAGCAGCAGAATTGTATTCCACCACAATCTGTAGCCTCAAGACCCAGCATATCCCTCACTCTACCATTTCCATCAAGCCAGGGGACCAACCCTGGTTCAATGAGGAGTGTAGAAGAGCATGCCAGGAGCAGCACCAGACGTACCTAAAAATGAGGCGCCAACCTGGGGAAGCTGCAATATAAAAATACATGCATGCTATAGACAGAGCTAAGCAATCCGACAATCAACGGATCAGATCAAAGCTCTGCAGTCCTGCCACATCCAGTCGTGAATGGTGGTGGACCATTAAACAACTAACGGGAGGAGGAGGCTCCATAAATATTCCCATCCTCAAAGATGGCAGAGCCCAGCACGCGGGTGCAAAAGACAAGGCTGAAACGTTTGCAACCATCTTCAGCCAGAAGTGCCAAGTGGATGATCCATATCAGCCTTCTCCTGAGGTCCCCACCATCACAGCAGCCAGTCTTCAGCCAATTCGATTCACGTGATATCAAGAAACGGCTGAGCGCACTGGATACAGCAAAGTCTATGGGCCTCGACAACATCCTGGCTGTCATGATGAAGACTTGTGCTCCAGAACTAGCCATGCCTCTAGCCAGGCTGTTCCAGTACAGCTACAACACTGGCATCTACCTGACAATGTGGAAAACTGCCCAGGAATGTCCTGTCCACAAAAAGCAGGACAAATTCAATCCGACCAATTACTGCCCCATCAGTCTACTCTCAATCATCAGCAAAGTGATGGAAGGTGTCGTCGACAGTGCTATCAAGCAGCACTTACTCACCAATAACCTGCTCACTGATGCCCAGTTTGGGTTCCGCCAGGACCACTCGGCTGCGGACCTCATTACAGCCTTGGTCCAAACATGGACAAAGGAGCTGAATTTCAGAGGTGAGGTGAGAGTGACTGCCCTTGACATCAAGGCAGCATTTGATCGAGTGTGGCATCAAGGAGCCCTAGTAAAACTGAAGTCAATGGGAATCGGAGGGAAAATTCTCCACTGGCTGGAGTCACACCTTAGCACAAAGGAAGATGGTTGTGGTTGTTGGAGGTCAATCATCACTGCCCCAGGACATCGCTGCAGGAGTTCCTCAGCGCAGTGTCCTAGGCCCAACCATCTACAGTTGCTTCATTAATGACCTTCCCTCCATCATAAGGTCAGAAGTGGGGATGTTTGCTGATGACTGCACAGTGTTCAGCACCATTCACAACTCCTCAGATAATGAAGCAGTCCATGCCCACATGCAACCAGACCTGGACGACATCCAGGCTTGGGCTGATAACTGGCAAGTAACATTCGTGCGACACAAGTGCCAGGTAATGACTATCTCCAATGAGCGAGATCTAACCACCGCCCCTTGACATTCAATGGCATTACCATTGCCGAATCCACCACCATCAACATCCTGGGGGGTCACCATTGACCAGAAATTTAACTGGACCAGCCACATAAATACTGTGGCGACAAGAGCAGGTCAGAGGCTAGGTATTCTGCGGCGAGTGTATCACGTCCTGACTCCCCAAAGCCTTTCCACCATCTACAAGGCACAAGTCAGGAGTGTGATGGAATACTCTCTGTTGTGTCCGGGTATAATAAGACACAGACTGCGGAGAACGGTACAACAGGTGTTTACTCAACGTGGCTCACAGTGGAACTGATCTGTACAGATTACTACTCAGGGCTATATACAGGTGTGGTCACTGCCGGTACTGCAGTATACATGAGCTGTAAAAGATAGTTCCCCACTTAAAGGTATATACATTACACTCTCCACTTGCCTGGGTGAGTGCAGCTCCAACAACACTCAAGAAGCTCGACACCATCCAGGACAAAGCAACCCGCTTGATTGGCACCCCATCCACCACCTTGAACATTCACTCCCTCCACCACCAGAGCACCGTGGCTGCAGTGTGTACCATCTACAGGATGCACTGCAGCAACTCACTAAGGCTTCTTTGACAGAGCTCCTCCCAAACCCGCGACCTCTACCACCTAGAAGGACAAGGGCAGCAGCCGCGTGGGAAATCACCACCTCCAAGTTCCCCTCCAAGTCACACACCATCCTGACTTAGAAGTATATCGCCAATCCTTCATCGTCGCTGGGTCAAAATCCTGGAGCTCCCGACCTAACAGCACTGTGAGAGTACCTTCAATACATGGACTGCAACGGTTCAAGGCAGCTCACCACCACCTTCTCGAGGGCAACTAGGGATGGGCAATAGATGCTGGCCCTGCCAGCGATGCTCACATTCCAGGAATTAATAACAAAAAAAGTGGCTACACGCTGATTCTAAAATAATATATGCAGCTTGTGTCGATGACCTTTCCTGAGCTGGAGTGGGTACCAGTAGTAGTTTTCCTGTCTCACTTGCCCAGGAGAGGGAGTGTTTTACTACAAGATGTTAGGTCAGTGTTACTGTGAAGCAGGCTAACCTGCAGACATGCTTTGATGGAGAATTTGTACAACTTCCTCTGTACATTGTAAAGGAGGACAGGAGGGGCAGTGGGGACGACAAATGTTTTACGGTCATTTTAGAGAATCGGTGGGAAAAGGGAAGTGTGGGAGACCTGTGGCCTAAAAACCGTGAGGGTGGGTGGAGGCAATCTGGAGGGGAGATGGAGGCACTCGGGAGGAGGGTAGACCTCTGCTGCATCAAGCCAAACCAATTTCTGCTTCAGGTCCTAAAGCAGGCGTTAGGCCCCTGATTATCATATTCAAGGTGCCAGCTCCTGTTTTAGCGGGTCCCTAGGGACCTCTCTAAAGCGCTTGAACCAATATGGCATCAGACACATTTCCGACGCTATTTGGCCATGGGAAGTTGGCCTCTTAAATTGGACTTCTGTGTACTTGCTTCAACGCAAGTTATTCCATTAGGCATTCGAGCCACTTTCATAGGTCTGACCCTAAAATCACTTGAGAGTCTGCTCACTGCAAGTTACAGTTAACTGGCTATTGGTTGTGTGGGGCCGGGGGTGACCATCGAGATTCAAAAGGAACACTTGAGGCAAATTTCACTAAGTCTCGCTCCTGGAAAGAGCCTTGTCCGTCAGGAGTGCATATCAGGTGCACGTGGGGATCAGCCGCTGGAACTCGCGAGTTGCACTTCCAGAGGGCGAGGCTCCAGGCCAGGAGTGCAATTTTGTAAAATAATCCTTACTTAACCTATGGCATGCTCTGAATCGCTTAATACAGTGTGATCACTCCTGGTTATAGGTTATCTATCTTCTCTATAAATAAAGCGGAACTTCTGTCTGTCCTTCCGTCTGTCTGTCTGTCTGTCCGGCTATACACTCTCAAGTTATAGAGCGTACCTACACGTGCGTCACATCAAAAGAAAGCTTACCATTCCGGAACGGTCATAAGCATATTTACTTTTCGGTCGAGACAAAAATTGCGCCCGCGGTATCCAAAAAACGTTCAAAATTCCGCTCATTATCCGCTCATTATTCAAAATTCCGCTCATTATCCGCTCATTAGCATCGAGTGACGTGAAGGTCGACCAATCGTACAGTCGAGCGACCTGACGGTCGACCAATCGCTGCGTCACGGGGGCGGGTTCATCGCGCGTGCGGGCGGAGCCGTCCTAGAGTCGAGTGACAGGACCATTGACCAATCCTACACTTCAGTAACCTGACGGTTGACCAATCGGTGCGTGTGTGGGCGGGCCTTATCATTCTGAACCGAGGTGAGTGTCAGCCATCTTGATTCGTAAGTTTATTTTTTTTTCCCACTTTCTGTACGTGTGGAGGGGATTTTATCCACCACAAATTTGGTACTTAGGAGCCCAACTAACTCATTATATAATTTGTGTGTAATAAATTAGTCCATTATCTGTTTCATTAGTCCAGGTCTGCTGTCTGCAGGCCTCAGGCCTTGAAGCCTGAGCCTCTCCTTGCCAGCCACGCCCGAGCTACGCACCGGCCGTCCCGCTGGGCCCGATTCCGAACCAGCGGCCAGCCATCTTGGTGAAGGCTGGCCACAGGGCCCACAGAGCGCGGGCAGAGAGTAGCGAGCAGGTTAGCAGGGGGGGGGGCGGGGCTTGAGGGGGGCGGGGCTCGGGGAGGGGGAGGGGGGGGTAGCGGGAAGGGGGAGCGTCGAGGGTTAACCCGGCAACCGGGCTCGGCCAGCCGCAATCGGCCGTCTCAAGCCGTTCAGGCCCAGGCCCGGTCCCGGAGATCGGGAGGGCGGAGAAGGGAGGAGGGTTACCCCGTCAACTGGGCCTGGCCAGCTGCAATCGGCCGTCTCAAGCCGCCTCAGGCCCGGCCTCGGGAGGGGGGCGGGGCTCTGGGAGGGTAGGGGGGGCGGGGCTCGGGGAGGCGGGGCTCGGGGAGGTGGGGGGGCGGGGTGCGGGAGGGCGGGGCTCGGGAGGGGCGGGGCCGCGGGGAGGGGGGAGGAGGGTTACACTGGCAGCCCGGCCTCTCCCCCCTCTCTCTCTCCCCCTCCCCCTCTCCCTCCCTCCCTCCTCCCCCCTCCCCCCCCGCTCCCCCCTCCCTCCTCCCCCCCGCTCCCCCCCCTCCTTCCCCCCCTTCCCTCCCCCCTCCTTCCCCTTCCCTCCCCCTCCCACTCCCCCCTCCCGCTTCCCCTCCCTCCCCTTTCCCCCTTCCCCCCCCTCCTCCCCCTCCTTCCACCCCCCTCCTCCCCCTGCTCCCCCCCTTCCCCCTGCTCCCCCCTTCCCCCTTCCCTCCCCCCCTCCCCCTCCCTCCCTCCCCCCGCTCCCCCCTCCTCCCCTTCCCCCCCCCCATTCCTCCCCCTTCCACCCCCCCCTTCTCCCTCCTTCTCCCCCTTCCTCCCCTCTTCCCGGAGATCGGGAGGGGCGAGAAGGGAGGAGGGTTACCCCGGCAACCGGGCCTGGCCAGCCGCAATCGGCCGTCTCAAGCCGCCTCAGGCCCGGCCTGGGGAGGGGGGGGCGGGTCTCGGGGACGGGAGGGCGGGGCTCAGGAGGGCGGGGCTCAGGCTGACGGGGCGCTGCGCTCGGCTGGGCCATGTCAGTGTGGGTGCCCCAGGCCCCGGGGCCTAGCTTTCTCCAACCGCCGCTGGCAGCGCAACTCTCAACACTGGCAGAGGGGAGAGGGTCTGCTGGCTCCCCCCCCTCCCTTTCTCCCACCCTCCCCCTTCTCCCCCCTCCCCCTTTCCCTCCTCCCCCCCCTCCCCCAGTCGCTCTCTCTCTTCCCCCCAGTCGCTCTCTCTCTTCCCCCCAGTCGCTCTCTCTCCCCCAGTCGCTCTCTCTCTTCCCCCCCAGTCGCTCTCTCTCTTCCCGCCAGACGCTCTCTCTCTTCCCGCCAGTCGCTCTCTCTCTTCCCGCCAGTCGCTCTCTCTCTTCCCGCCAGTCGCTCTCTCTCTTCCCGCCAGTCGCTCTCTCTCTTCCCCCCAGTCGCTCTCTCTCTTCCCCCAGTCGCTCTCTCTCTTCCCCCCAGTCGCTCTCTCTCTTCCCCCCAGTCGCTCTCTCTCTTCCTTCAGTCGCTCTCTCTCTTCCCCCCAGTCGCTCTCTCTCTTCCCCCCAGTCGCTCTCTCTCTTCCCCCCAGTCGCTCTCTCTCTTCCCCCCAGTCGCTCTCTCTCTTCCCCCAGTCGCTCTCTCTTCCCCCAGTCGCTCTCTCTCTTCCCCCCAGTCGCTCTCTCTCTTCCCCCCAGTCGCTCTCTCTCTTCCCCCCAGTCGCTCTCTCTCTTCCCCCAGTCGCTCTCTCTCTTCCCCCCAGTCGCCCTCTCTCTTCCCCCCAGTCGCGCTCTCTCTTCCCCCAGTCGCGCTCTCTCTTCCCCCAGTCGCGCTCTCTCTTCCCCCAGTCGCGCTCTCTCTTCCCCCCGTCGCGCTCTCTCTTCCCCCGTCGCGCTCTCTCTTCCCCCCGTCGCGCTCTCTCTTCCCCCGTCACGCTCTCTCTTCCCCCCCGTCTCGCTCTCTCTTCCCCCCCAGTCGTGGTCTCTCTTCCCTCCAGTCGCGCTCTCTCTTCCCCCCAGTCGCGCTCTCTCTTCCCCCCCAGTCGCGCTCTCTCTTCCCCCCCAGTCGCGCTCTCTCTTCCCCCCAGTCGCGCTCTCTCTTCCCCCCAGTCGCGCTCTCTCTTCCCCCCAGTCGCGCTCTCACTTCCCCCAAGTCGCGCTCTCTCTTCCCCCCAGTCGCTCTCTCTCTTCCCCCCAGTCGCTCTCTCTCTTCCGCCCAGTCGCTCTCTCTCTTCCCCCCAGTCGCTCTCTCTCTTCCCCCCAGTCGCTCTCTCTCTTCCCCCCAGTCGCTCTCTCTCTTCCTCCCAGTCGCTCTCTCTCTTCCTCCCAGTCGCTCTCTCTCTTCCCCCCGTCGCTCTCTCTCTTCCCCCCAGTCGCTCTCTCTCTTCCCCCCGTCGCTCTCTCTCTTCCCCCAGTCGCTCTCTCTCTTCCCCCCAGTCGCCCTCTCTCTTCCCCCCAGTCGCGCTCTCTCTTCCCCCAGTCGCGCTCTCTCTTCCCCCAGTCGCGCTCTCTCTTCCCCCCGTCGCGCTCTCTCTTCCCCGTCGCGCTCTCTCTTCCCCCCGTCTCGCTCTCTCTTCCCCCCCAGTCGCGCTCTCTCTTCCCTCCAGTCGCGCTCTCTCTTCCCCCCAGTCGCGCTCTCTCTTCCCCCCAGTCGCGCTCTCTCTTCCCCCAAGTCGCGCTCTCTCTTCCCCCCAGTCGCGCTCTCTCTTCCCCCCAGTCGCGCGCTCTCTTCCCCCCAGTCGCGCGCTCTCTTCCCCCCAGTCGCGCGCTCTCTTCCCCCCAGTCGCGCTCTCTCTTCCCCCCCAGTCGCGCTCTCTCTTCCCCCCAGTTGCTTTCTCTCTCTCTTCCAACAACAACATGCCCTCAAAAAAGCCTCAGCACCGCCGGGCACTCCAGCTAGTCTATCTATATATATAAAACGGTATGTCTGTCTTTCTGTCTGTTTGTCTGTCTGTCTGTCCGGCTATACAATCAAAAGTTATAGAGCGTACCTACACGTATGTTGTATCAAAAGAAAGCTTATCATTAGGGGACTCTAATAGGCGTATTTACTTTTTGGTCAGAAAAAAGTGTTCCAACAGTATACAAAAAAGTTTCAAAAAACGGCAACATTCCGCTCATTAGCGTTGAGTGACGTGATGGTTGACCAATCGTACAGGGGATTAACCTGATGGTTGACCAATCGGTGCGTCACAGGGGGCGTTTCATTGCATGTGTGGGCGGGCCTAATCCTTCTTAGCTGAGGTGAGTGGCCGCCATCTTGATTCCTAATGATTCATTTATTTTTCCCACTTTCTGCGTGTTTATTTTCAAATATAGATTTCCAGCAAAAAAAAAGTTGCTTTCAAAACACAATTAAATTGTTTTAAAAAAAAGTTAATTAATTTGTAAATATTTTCTCTAACCTCATTAATTTTCCTGTCTTTCACCCTTTTTTTTCCTCTTGACTCGCTACCTCCGCCGGGCGCCGCAACCTTCCAGGGTTACCCCGCTTGCAGGCCTCGAAGCCTCGGTCTCACCTCCCCAGCCACGTCCGAGCAAGGCACCTCCCGTCCCGCTCAACAAGCGGCCCGCGATCGCTGCCATCTTTGTAAAGGCTGGTGGGGCGGGCCTGAGCCGAGCGTTGCCACCGCCGCCATCTTTGTAAAGGCTGGTGGGGGCGGTACGGAGCTCCGCAGAGCCATCGCCGGCGCTGGGCTCGGGTGCTTTGTGGCCTGCGGCCGAACGGCAGCTGCGTAGCTCGGGCTGCCCGGGGCGCTGGGCTCAGCTGGGCCATGTCAATGCGGGTGCCCGAGGCCCCGGAGCATAGCCTTCTCCAACCGCCGCCGGCAGCGCAACTCTCAACACTGGCAGAGGGGAGAGGGTCTGCTGGCTCCCCCCTCCCTTTCCCCCCCTTCCCCCCTCCTTCCCCCACACCCCCTTCCCCCCACACCCCCTTCCCACCCCCCTTTCCCCCCTCCCACACACCCACTTCCCCCCCACACCCTCTTCCCACCCCCCTCCCCCCTTCCCACCCCCTCCCACACACCCCCTTCCCCTTTCCCTTCCCCCATTCCCCCGCTTCCCCCCACCCCTTCCCCCCACCCCTTCCCCCCCACCCCTTTCCCCCACCCCTTTCCCCTCCCACCCCTTTCCCCCCCACCCCTTTCCCCTTTCTCTCCTTCCCTCTCTCTCCTTCCCTCTCTGTCTCTCTCTCTCCTTCCCTCTGTCTCTGTCTCTCTCTCCCTCTCTCTGTCTCTCTCTCCCTCTCTCTCTGTCTCTCTCATTCCCTCTTTCCTTCGCTCTCTGTCTCTCTCTCCTTCCCTCTCTCTCTCCTTCCCTCTCTCTCACTCTCCTTCCCTCTCTCCTTCCCTCTCTCTCTCTCTCTCTCTCCTCCCCCCCCTCTCTCTCTCCTTCCCCCCTCTGTCTGGCACAGGGTTCTTGAGTTCCCTCAGCACCACCGGGCACTCCAGCTAGTCCATATATATAAAACGGTCTGTCTGTCTTTCCGTCTGTCTTTCTGTCTTTCCATCTTTCTGTCTGTCCGGCTATACAATCAAAAGTTATAGAGCATACCTACATATATGTTATATCAAAAGAAAACTTATCATTAGGGGACTCTAATAGGTATATTTACTTTTTGGTCAGACAAAAATTGTTCAGACAGTATACAAAAAAGGTTAAAAAAACAGCAACATTCCGCTCATTAGCGTTGAGTGACGTGATGGTTGACCAATCGTATTAACCTGATGGTTGACCAATCGGTGCATCACGGGGGGCGTTTCATTGCGTGTGTGGGCGGGCCTAATCCTTCTGAGCTGAGGTGAGTGGCCGCCATCTTGATTCCTAACTATTCATTTATTTTTCCCACTTTCTGCGTGTTTATTTTCAAATCTAGATTTCCAGCAAAAAAATAGTTGCTTTTAAAACACAATTAAATTGTTTTTAAAAAAAGTTAATTAATTTGTAAATATTTTCTCTAACCTCATTAATTTTCCTACTTTTCGCCCTTTTTTTTTCCTCTTGACTCGCTACCTCCGCCGGGCGCCGCAACCTTCCAGGGTTGCCTCGAAGCCTCGGCCTCTCCTCCCCAGCCATGCCCGAGCTAGGCACCTCCCGTCCCGCTCAACAAGCAGCCCGCGATCGCTGCCATCTTTGTAAAGGCTGGCGGGGCGGGCCTGAGCCGAGCGTAGCCGCCGCTGCCATCTTTGTAAAGGCTGGCGGGGCGGTACAGAGCTCCGCGGAGCCATCGCCGGCGCTGGGCTCGGGTGCTTTGTGGCCTGCGGCCGAACGGCAGCTGTGGAGCTCGGGCTGCCCGGGGCACTGGGCTCGGCTGGGCCATGTCAGTGCGGGTGCCCAAGGCCCCGGGGTCTAGCCTTCTCCAACCGCCGCCGGCAGCGCAACTCTCAACACTGGCAGAGGGGAGAGGGTCTGCTGGCTCCCCCCCTCTCTTTCCCCCTCCTTCCCCCACACCCCCTTCCCACCCCCCTTTCCCCACCCCACACCCCCTTCCCACCCCCTTTCCCCCCTCCCACACACCCCCTTCCCACCCCCCTCCCACACACCCCCTTCCCCCCAACCCCCCCTTCCCCCCAACACCCCCTCCCACCCCCCCTTCCCCCCATTCCCCCCCTTCCCCTGCCCTCCCCCTCTTCCCTTCCCCCCCTCTTCCCTTCCCCCTCTTCCCTTCCCCCTCCCCCCTCCTTTCCGCCCCTTTCCCTTCCCCCCACTTCCTCCCACCCCTTTCCCCCCACCCTTTTCCCCTTTCTCTCCTTCCCTCTCTCTCTCCTTCCCTCTCTGTCTCTCTCTCCCTCTCTCTCTGTCTCTCTCATTCCCTCTCTCCTTCGCTCTCTGTCTCTCTCTCCTTCCCTCTCTCTCTCTCTCTCCTTCCCTCTCTCTCACTCTCCTTCCCTCTCTCTCTCCTTCCCTCCATCTCTCCTTCCCTCTCTCTCTCTCTCTCTCTCTCCTTCCCCCCCTCTCTCTCTCTCTCCTTCCCCCCCTCTCTCTCTCCTTCCCCCCTCTCTCTCTCTCTCTCTCCTTCCCCCCTCTCCCTGTCTGGCACAGGGTTCTTGAGTTCCCTCGACACCGCCGGGCACTCCAGCTAGTTCTCTATATAAGCTCTGTGTGTGTGTGTGTGTATGTTTATGTGTGCCTGAGTGTGTGTGTGTGTGTGGAGGGGGGAGCTCCGCTCTCCTGAAGACTGTACGATTGGAGGCATGAACTGTCCCGAGGCCCGTGTGTATCTTGTTCCTTTCTGTGGTATCTGGAAAGGCTCAACTGCACATGGGGAAAAATGATGTAAAAAAAGAGGTCCAAGTTGCACAGATACAGAAAGCTCGAGCAGTCTCAAATGTTCCTTCTAGGCTCTTTCTGTTCTTCAATCACCATCAGTTCACCAACACTATAGCAAGATGAGGAATCGATCGTGTTCATTAATTGGAAAATACACCGTGTCTTTCACACCCTATATGACATTGCCCACACAACACTTGACTCCAGCTGCAAGCAAGTTAGCAGGCATCAGAAAGAAAGAACTATTTTAAAATGAGTCCGGTCAATATTTTTGTACTGCAATTTGGCTTCTCCACTTTCTATGTCTTTAAGGATTTTCTACTTGTTACTTTCTCCCTTTCTAATTCCCAACAAGCTATAAAGTCCAGGCTGACACACCCAGTGCAGTACTGAGGGAGTGCTGCACTGTTGGAAGTGCCATCTATCAGATAAGACATTAAACTGAGGCCCTGTCTGCCCTCTCAGGTGGTTGTAAAAGATCCCATTGCACTCTTCGAAGAAGAGCAGGGAGTTCTCCCCGGTGTCCTGGCCAATATTTATCCCTCAACCAACATCACTAAAATAGATTATCTGGTCATTATCGCACCCTGGTTAGACCACACCTTGTATTGAACCCTGGTTAGACCACACTTGGAGTACTGCGTGCAATTCTGGTCGCCATATTATAAAAATGATATAGAGGCACTGGAGAGGGTGCAGAGAAGATTTACAAGGATGATACCAGAAATGCGAGGGTACACTTATCGGGAAAGGGTGAACAGGCTGGGTCTCTTTTCTCCTGATCTAATAGAGGTCTTTAAAATCATGAAAGGTTTTGATAAAGTGGATACAGTGAGAATGTTTCCACTTGTGGGAGGAGCATAACTAGAGACCATCAATATAAGATAGTCACCAAGAAATCCAATAGGGAATTCAGAAGAAACTTCTTTACCCAGAGAGTGGTGAGAATGTGGAACTCGCTACCACAGGGAGTGGTTGAAGTGAATAGTATAGATGCATTTAAGGGGAGGCTAGACTAGCATATCAGGGAGAAGGGAATAGAGGGTTATGCTGATAGGGTTAGATGAGGAAAGACGGGAGGAGGCTCGAGTGGAGCATAAACGCCGGCATGGACTGGTTGGGCCAAATGGCCTGTTTCTGTGCCGTATATCCTATGTAATCCTATGCATTGCTGTTTGTGGGACCTTGCTGTGCGCAAGTTGGCTGCTGTGTTTCCTACATTACAACAGTGGCTACATTTCAAAAGTACTTCATTGGCTGTGAAGTGCTTTGGGACATCCTGAGGTTGTGAAAGGTGCTATATAAATGCAAGTGTTCCTTTCTTTGGAATTGAGGCTCTGTCTGCTTCGAGACCTTCCATTCTTATCCGCACGCTGCCTAGCCTTCCCCCCAATGCCACCCCCTCCCTCATTTCTGCCACACATGGAGGTCCGAGGATAGATTTGCCAGGCTCCACTGGTGCTGGGGAGTATCGATCAACCGGAGCGCAGGACAGAGAATCGGGCCCAGGGGGTCGAGCCACCCCATTCACACCACTCCCCATTTTCAAGTGTTTCACTTTACTGACCAGGACATCGAGGACATCCCGAATTGGGCAGGCTGACCGCCGTGCCTGATTCTCCAATCTGCGCTCCCATTGATTGATGATCCTCGCCAGGAGCCTCACCTCACAAACTCCACCCTCGGGCATCTTGACTCTCAACCATAAAGACAGATGAGTAACTCGTTGACAGTTCTCATGTAATCCCAATAACGTAGGATTACACAGGATATACAGTACAGAAACAGGCCATTCGGCCCAACCAGTCCATGCCGGCGATTATGCTCCACTCGAGCCTCTTTCCTCAACTAACTCTATCAGCATAACCCTTTATTCCCTTCTCCCACATATGCTTGTCTAGCCTCCCCTTAAAATCCATACTATTTGCTTCAACCACTCCCTGTGGTAGCGAGTTCCACATTCTCACCACTCTTTGGGTAAAGAAGGTTCTTCTGAGTTCCCTATTGGATTTCTTGGTGACTATCTTATATTGATGGCCTCTAGTTATGCTCTTCCCCACAAGTGGAAACACTCTCTCTGCATCCACTCTATCAAAACCTTTCATAATGTTAAAGACCTCTATTAGGTCACCCCTCAGCCTTCTCCTTTCAAGAGAAAAGAGACCCAGCCTGTTCATCCTTTCCTGATATGTATACCCTCGCATTTCTGGTATCATCCTTGTAAATCTTCTCTGCACCCTCTCCAGTGCCTCTATATCCTTTTTATAATATGGCGACCAGAACTGCACGCAGTACTCCAAGTGTGGTCTGACCAAGGTTCGATACAAGTTTAGCATAACTTGATACAAGTTTAGCATTAGATAAAGCCTCTCATTTGTGTTCTCTTCCCCCATTTCATCAGCAGCGTTGCTATTTCCATATTCTCCATTTTCAGTTTCATTCGTACAGCACAGAAGTAGGCCATTCAGCCCATCGTGCCTGTGCCGGCTCTTGGAAAGGACTATCCAATTAGTTCCACTCCCCCTGCCCTTTCCCTACAGCCCTGCAAATCTTTCCTTTTCAAGTATATCTGACTCTCCAATTCCCTTTTGAAAGTCACTTTTGAATCTGCTTCCCCCACCGTCTCAGACAGTGCATTCCAGATCATCATAACGCGATGCCGGAAAAAAAATTCTCCTCATTCCCCCACCCCCCTGGTTCTTTTGCCAATTATATTAAATCTGTGTCCCCTGGTTACCAACTCTCCTGCCAGTGGAAACAGGTTCTTGTATTTATTCTACCCAAATCCTTCATGATTTTGTACACCTCTATTAAACCTCCCCATAACCTATTTTCAGTCACTTTATGTGTGCTAAGGTGATAGCAGGAGATTGGGACATTCTCTGTGGAAATTCAGGGCCTGTTGGCCAGAAATTAGAATGGAGGAATGCCATGCTGTTATGCTAAAATATTTGCCTTCTGTTTACTGGAAATCCATTCGAAACTCATAAGTTGAGATGTTTTCTGCAGTTTGATGCCTGTTCTTTATGCTTTTCTATTTCTTTATCTTCTTTCGGCTTGTTTTTATAATTTCCCCATTCCGTTCCTTGCCAGATACTTTGAATGCTAGGTTTTGCATTCCTACCTAAACCACAGTGGCCTCTGTTGCCATCTCCACTGTTTTGACATTAGTGGGAAGAACCTCAGCTGTCCTGTGTGTGTCCAACTGTTCCTTGAATAGTTCTCGCTGTATCTTTGTAGATTCCTGATATATTTATTGAGTTCCAGGCAACTTTCCTCAACTCCTCAAAATCTGATCTTTGAAGTACCACTAGGATAGATATCGCCACTGCCGAAATTAGTGGGTAAATGTTTTGCATATTCCAGTGGAGTTCCTATGTTTGCATTGTTCAAGGTGTTACCCAGCATCAAGCACTTGCCCGCTTGTATCACCAGCCTGTGCGCACTGAACTTCCAATGGGGATTGTCACTTCATCAAAACGGCCACTTGCGCCCTTTCTCCGTGAGTTCCGCCAATCTCCCATCATAGTCACGGCAGGCAGTCAGGGCCTGTTACCTTTGGTATTACTGGGTATTACTGCCCATTCCACATATCCTCATGAGCATTTTACATTTAATGTGCTTACTGAATGCAAGATGAATCGTCAAACTTATACAGAAGGAGGCCATTTGGCCCATCGTCCCTGTGGCAGTACTAGCTCTTTAACTGGAGCTGTCTACTCTAATCCTATTTCCCTGTCCTTTCATTTTTTTTCCTTTTCCAATACTTAGCCAATTCCCTTTCAAATGATGTTACAATCTCTCCTTGTGCTAAAGTATTCCCTGTTCTAATAACCCTGTGTGTGAAAACATTTCTGCTAACTTCACCCTTCATTCCTCTAGTGAGTCTGTGTCCCCTTCTTACCAATTCACTAACCAATGGGAATAATCTTTAACTGTTTACTCTCTCAAACCCTGTATAATGTTGAACACCTCCATTAGCTTCCCCCTTAACCTTTTCTGATACAATGAGAAAAGCCTTTCTTCCTAACTCCAACCATGCCTTGTATCTTGTAATGAGACTTGCACATTGCCGTCTTACTTCATTCTGATTACTCTTTGATTAATATTCTCAAACTTCTTCATCAGGACCTTGCAAGAGAACCTTTGCTCTCCTGGCCGGCCTCCGTTGTTCCACCCTCCGTAATCTTTAGCTCATCCAAAACTCTGACGCCCGTATCCTAATTCTCACCAAGTCCCTTTCAGTCCTGTGCTCACTGACTATATTGGCTCCCGATCCGGCAACGCCTCAAATTTAAAATTCTGATCTTTGCATTCAAATCCCTCCATGGCCTCACCCCTCCCTATCTCTGTAACCTCCTCCAGCTCTACAACCCTTCGAGAATTCTGCCTTACTCCAAATCTTCCCTCTTGTCCATCCCCAATTTCATTCACCACACCAATGGCTGCTATGCCATCAGTTGTCTAGGCCCTAAGCTCTGGAATTTCCTCCCTAAACCTCTCCACTCTCTACCTCTCTCTCTTTTAAGACACTCCTTATAATCTACCTCTTTGACCAACCTGTCCTAATATTTTCCTTATGTGGCTTGGTATCAATTTTTGACTGATACACTCTTGTGAAGCATCTTGTGACATTTTACTACATTAAAGGCGCTATATAATTGCAAGTTGTTGTTATTTTGCTATTGCCACTTACTTTTTAACCTGTCTTTTTCAATAGAAACTGGTTGTGATCCTACTTTGAATAGGCTGTGAAAGGGATCTCTCAGTAGGATACACTTTAACTTTGCCCTGATAAGTTTGATAGTGCTTTGGTCTAAAGTTAGACCTTTAAGTGTGTGTACGTATTAACCGGGTGATTAACATAACGTCGTACACTTATTGTTTCAGCTGGTGAATTTCAGAGAAGTTGTCTCACAGATACTGGGCCTGAATGTTAACGCTCTTGCACTTCCTGACTATGAAATAATCAAAAGACTTGAGAGGCTGGCCCAAGCTCACCACTCTTCCGCAGTGACTGCTCTGTGCCTCGAAAACTCGATGGGTAAGCTACACCAGGGCTATGCGGCAGGATATGAGGCCAGGCAAAGGTTGGCCGCCAGTCTGAACCATCCAGGCCCCAAGCCAATGACCGCATTGCCAGCACGAAGACTGAAGAGTGGCTCATCATAAGAGGCCTAGCAGCTTTGTAGATCTGAGTTATATTGGTAATGGAGTGCTGTTACTGTGCAAAGTCTGAATAGTGTTCATATTGATTATGTCAAAATATCACCACCTTTCCGCAGCTTTCTATTCCCGCGATGACCTCCCATGGCTCAGTTAGTAGCACTCTCGCCTGTCAGAAGGTCGTGGGTTCAAGTCCCGCTCCAGAGACTTGAACACATAATCTAGGTTGACACACCCAGTACAGTACTGAGGGAGTGCTGCACTGTTGGAGGTGCTGTCTTTCAGATGAGTTGTTAAACTGAGGCCCCGTCAGCCCTCTCAGGTGGACGTAAAAGATCCCCTGGCACTATTTCGAAGAAGAGCAGGGGAATTCTCCTGGCCAATATTTATCCCTCAACCAGCATCACTAAAACAGATTATCTGGTCATTATCTCATTGCTGTTTGTGGGAGCTTGCTGTGTGCAGATTGGCTGCTCCGTTTCCTACATTACAACAGTGACTACACTCCAAAAGTTTTTCTGTGAAGTGCTTTGGGACGCCCCGAGGTTGTGAAAGATGCTATATTAATGCAGCTTCTTTCTTTCTTATCTTTCTAAATGACATTTCTAACATGCTGCTCACCCGCAAGAGGATGTCGGAGGCAAAATGGTGGAGGCTGAGCAGAAAGGGGAAGGCGGGAGGCGGGAGTAGAGGAACAGCCAAAGAGAAGGGCTCTCAAAGCAGGCAGTGAGGCAGCTGGGCAGAAGAATCCAGGGAGTTCCAGAGCACAGCAGTGTAGTGGCTGAACGCGTGGTCACTGTTGAGTCTGTGTTTACAAGTGCAGTTATAATGAATAACAGGACACAGACAACAGAAGTAAGTAAACAGGTCTTTAGTGATTGAGGGTCAAGGCAGGAACTGAGGTACACTTGCTCCGCAGGGTTTATATACCGGTGTGGTCACCACCGGTACTACAATGTACAGGAGCCATTAAAAAGTAGTCCATCACTTTAAGTTATCCTCTTAAGGTAGTACAGGTTACATACACTACAATTCCTCCCCTTTTAGCTTAACAGTGGACACCCCAATTAATACACTACATGAATAATATACATATATATAATTTACACACAAGAACTGTTCAAAGATTCAGTCTCTGAGGAGGCCTCCTGATTCAGCCCGGATAACGCTTTTCAGGGATCTCTGGTTCCCGTTGCTGGGGTGACTCATCCAATTGATCTCCTATGGATTCAACATCATCCAATACGTTCGAGTCTGAGGTAGATGCTACAGGCTCAATAAGTTCTTCAACTGGTGTCTCTGCCATAGACATGGGGTCGATCCTTGTACTCGATTCCACAAGTTGGTCAGCATGACGTCGTATTACATTCTCTCCAACGTCTACCGTGTACATCAAAGGTCCCTGTCGTGCACAAATTGTTCCAGGTTGCCATTTATCATCCCTATAGTCCCTGGCCATCACTGGTTGTCCTATTTCAAAACTACGAGTGGCCTTTTTATTTACATGCTGGAATTGCTTGTTTTTGACTTCCCGTCGCACATTGGGTTTTAACAAATCCAACCGGGACCGCAACCTTCTGTTATAGAACATTATGGCAGGGCTTTAATTTGTCACTGCATGCGTGGCGTTTCGATACGCCATTAGGAAATTGTCCACCTTGTGTTGTAGTGGAATATGATCTTCACTCATGGCCTTTATCGCCTTTTTGAACGTTTGTACAAATCTCTTGGCCAACCCATTTGTAGCCGGATGATATGGGGCAGATGTATAGTGTTTCACCCCATTCTTTTTCATGAATTTCTGGAATTCTTCTGACACGAACTGTGGTCCGTTGTCTGAACATATTTGCTCCGGCAATCCATTCCTTGCAAATATGGTTCTTAGAACTGCAATCGTCTTCTCAGAGGTAGTGGTCGACATCTTAATCACTTCTGGCCATTTAGAATGTGCGTCTACTGCTATCAAAAACATGGAATCCATGAATGGACCTGCAAAGTCGATATGCACACGTTGCCATGGGGCTGAAGGCCATTCCCACGGATGCAGCGGTGCAATTGGAGGTGCGTTCTGAACTTTTTGGCACCCTGAGCAGCTTTTAGTCAGATCCTCTATTTGTTTGTCTATACCTGGCCACCACACATAAGCCCTAGCAAGGCTTTTCATCTTGACTCCCCCCAGATGACCTTCGTGCAATTCTTTTAGAACTCTCTCCCTTAATTTAGGAGGAATAATCACCCTTGTTCCATACATCAATGTTCCTTGACATACGGACAGCTGTTCTCGTCTGGCTGAGAATGCTGGTAACAGTGGTTTGCCATGTGCTGGCCATCCCTTCACTGTCAAATCGTAGACCCGAGACAGTGTCGGGTCATTTCGGGTCTCTCAATACCCGCATTGGTGACTGGTAAGCATTCGATGATGGTCGAGTGAAATATCTCGACAGGGCCAACTGCCGGTGCCTCTTCCGCTGTAGGTAGTGGCAGGCGCGACAGCCCATCAGCATTACCATGCTGCTTTGTACCTTTGAACTCAATATCATACTGATATGCCTCTAGGAAAAGGGACCACCTCTGAAGCCTCTGCGCCGTCATTACCGGAACACCCTTCTTAGGGTTAAAAATGGAAACCAATGGCTGGTGATCTGTCAGCAGCGTAAACTTTTGGCCGTGCAGGTAATGGTTAAATTTCTTAACTCCCCACACGAGGCTGAGAGCCTCCCTATCTATCTGAGCATAATTGCGCTCAGCGGAGGTCAATGATCTGGATGCAAAAGCGACTGGCCTTTCCGAGCCATCTGGAAACTTATGTGAGAGCACTGCCCCGATACCATATGGAGATGCATCACAAGCTAAGCGAATAGGTAGCGTTGGGTTAAAGTGAGCCAACACTTCCTTAGAGGTGATCAATGCCTTGCTCTTTTGAAAAGCCCGCTTACAATCATCGCTCCACTTCCATGGTATTCCCGTTTGCAAAAGAGTGTTTAGTGGGTGTAACACCGTGGATAAATTTGGAAGAAACTTGTGGTAACAGTAAACCAACCCGAGGAACGACCTCAACTGGGATACATTTTCCGGTGCTGGAGCCTTGACTACAGCTTCGATCTTGTCAGGGGACTTATGGAGCCCCTCCTGGTCAATGACGTGGCCGCAGTACGAGATTCGCTTTTGAAAGAACTCGCATTTCTGGCGATTAGCTCTTAGCCCATATTCTTTTAATCTGATGAGCACCTGCTCCAAATTCGCGAGGTGATCATTATCGTTATCTCCTGTAATCAGGATGTCATCCAGGTAGCATTGTGTGCCTGGGATTCCCTGCAATACCTGCTCCATGGCCCTTTGCCAAATCGCTGGAGCCGATGCCACTCCAAAAACCAGCCTATTATACTGATATAAGTCCTTATGTGTGTTGATCGTGAGATACTGTCGTGACGCTTCATCAACTTCCATCTGTAGGTACGCCTGCGCCAGGTCTATCTTGGTGAAGTGCTTTCCGCCAGACAGCGAAGCGAAGATATCTTCGATCTGCGGAAGCGGATATTGCACCGTGCGAAGAACTGGATTAACAGTGATCTTGAAATCGCCACATATGCGAACCTTCCCAGGTTCCCCAGGCTTGTTGCTCAACGAACGCTTCATGACAGGAACAATGGGTGTAGCCCATTCACTCCAGTCCACCTTCGACAGTACCCCTGAACGTTCTAGCCCTTCCAGCTCTGCTTCCACAGCAGGTCGTATCGCATAGGGCACCAGTCTGGCTTTGAAAAATGTTGGGTTTGCTTGTTCTTCAACCTTGATGGTTGCAGTAATTCCTTTCAGTGTTCCCAGTCCCTGTTGGAACACCTCCCTAGCATCGTCTAAGATTTTGGACAGTCGTTTAGGTTTGACGTCGTCCTCCTTACAGGCATCCACAGTCAGTGCTTTTATGGAATGCCAGTCCAATTTTATTCGCCTGATCCATTCCCGTCCTAGTAGTGGCGGACCTCCATCAGGTAACACGTACAAGTCCATTTTCTGACTTTCTTTACCATTGTAGACCACATTTACTTTTATTTTTCCTTTGGGGTATACTTTTTGCCCCGTGTATGTTTTCAATACAATCTTCGTATCCCTCAGGGGAAAATGCGAGAATAACCTTTTGTGGTCTTGCTTATTTATGACCGTTAATGCCGACCCTGTGTCCAGCTCCATCTTCACTTGGACTCCTGCTATCTGGAGCATGACCCAGATAGTTTGGTGGTCTGCTGTGTTACCCACATTATGTATTTTCAGACAACCCAGTTCCTTGCTGCTGGAGTCTGAATCCGTCTTCTGTTCATCCGAACTGTTCTCTGTCACCTTGTGTACTTTTTTGTACTTCTCCTGTGGTGACTTTTTGCTGCTGGTCTTCTTTCCTGACTGGCATACTCTCGCTATGTGACCAAGTTTGCCACATTGCCTGCATTCTTTGTTTTTGAACCAGCACTGGTTCTGGTCATGCGTTGTCCTTCCGCAACGATAGCACTTTACTGCGCCCAATGCCATTTCATTGGTGCTGAATTCCAGTGGCCTTTGCTGTATCTCTGCAGCACCCTGTGCTGCTGCCTCGTGGGATGCTGCAATGCTGAAAGCTTTGTCCAGCGTAAGATCCTTTTCCTCCAGCAGTCGCTTCTGGGTTCCTTCCCTTAGGAGCCCACACACAAACTTATCTCTCAGTGCGTCTGCTAGTGCTGTTCTGAACTGGCAGTACTTTGCTAACTTGCGCAGTTCTGTTAGGAATTCAGTGTTGCTTTCTTCTTTATGTTGAATTCTTCTGTAGAATTTAAACCGTTCCGCTATCCACAGCGGTGTGGGGTTTAAATGCTCTTGCAGGATAGTAACAATATCCGCGAAACTCTTTTCTACCGGTTTGTCTGGGGTTACCAGGTTCCTTAATAACCCGTACGTCTTCGCACCCATCGAGTTTAATAGGGTTAGTGCTTTCTTATCATCCGGTACATCATTCGTACTACAGTAAACTTCGATGCGTTCCACATAAGTGGCCCAATCTTCCACATCGTTGTCGAAGGCAGTGATGTTACCCGTTTTCGGCATCCTTGCTGAGTTTCTTCTTTCCCTTCGGATATTATTTAATATGATGACTTAAAAAAAAAAAAAAAAATTAAAGATGGCGTCTTTTCCCGCGCTTGGCAGCTTTTCCCACGCTTGGCTTCTTGCCCCGCCGACTCAAGATGGCGATTCCCGTGCTGTTGCTGTCCACGCCTCCCAGCTGTCCTTCCTGCCTTTCTTTTCCCGTGTATACGCTTCCTTGCGCTGCTGCTCTTGTTGCCCCGCCGCTCCCGCGGTCCTTGAGGCAATAAAGCGCCTTTCTGGCTGCTGCGCGTCTCTGCCCCGATTGCAGTTTATTTTAAAACTGCTTTTCAGCGCTTCTTCTGCGCTGTTGCCCCGCCGCTCCCGCGGTCCTTGTGGCAATAAAGCGCCTTTCTGGCTGCTGCGTGTCTCTGCCCCGATTGCAGTCCGGCCCCTGACACCGGCTGCGGTCGTGTCCTCCGCCCTTTCTCTTTGTTTTTCCTCCCCTTCTCCCTCTGACAACTCGGCCGACTTCCCCCCCCTGCTGCTCGATCGGGCTTACCCGCCGCTGTCGAAGAAGGGATGTTCACTGCCTGTTGCTGATGTTGGACTTCGTGGCCAGAAAACCAAACCGGGTTCTCGATGGCCTCCCGTGCGATGCAGTGCTCTGCAGGATGTTGAGGGCGGATGCCCTTTTTCGACTGCCATTCTCTGAGGATGAAGCCTCCTTGGAATGGACCCCAGAATCAGTACTGGGGGAGGTGATGCAAAACTGCCGCTAGGTACGATCAGACTCGTCGCCACTGTTGAGTCTGTGTTTACAAGTGCAGTTATAATGAATAACAGGACACAGACAACAGAAGTAAGTAAACAGGTCTTTAGTGATTGAGGGTCAAGGCGGGAACTGAGGTACACTTGCTCCACAGGGTTTATATACCGGTGTGGTCACCACTGGTACTACAATGTACAGGAGCCATTAAAAAGTAGTCCATCACTTTAAGGTATCCTCTTAAGGTAGTACAGGTTACATACACTACAGTCACCAGCTGTGGAACGAGAGTAACCGGATGTCCAAGGAGTTGCAGGACGCATGTAGGGTACATGTAGTTGGAGGAGATTTCTAAGGTAGCATGAGGGCAAGGCTGCGGAGGATGTCCGACAAGTGCTGATACCCATCAACACGTTTAGGCGTCTCCAAACTGCTGAGAAATCCGTATGGTTAGAGGTTCTCTTTGCCCACTTATGGCGGTGACACGCTCTCCCCCTACGAGCACCCTTCACTTACTGAAGTCCTGAGAGCTCAGGCAAGAGACTCGGCTTGTGGATCCCACAAGTTCTTCCAGGGCTGCTGCAGGAGTTTAACTAGGTAAAACTGCACAGCTTACCAGCTGTTTGTATAGCTAGGGCCCCCTACCTATTAGGGCATACAGAATTATCTGGAGCTGAGTGGGAAGGATCCCAGCTGTTCCTGTTAAAAGTGCAGCAGTTCTGCCTGGCCTACATATCGAATTACAGAGTCAATGGAGCTTGGAGCAGAGGGGTGATGGGCATGTGGGACTTTGTGTGGCTGAGGACACAGGGCCTTGGCATTCTCAATGAGTTGCAATTTATGAAGGTGTGGAACGCAGTTGGAGAAGTTGAATCTCGATCTGATAATCTCGACAGGGATGAACTTCCTCATTATTTCTGGCAGAGAAAGGAAGCAAGTGCTGCAAGAGGAGTTTGGGGCAGAGGTAGACAGGATTGGTTGAGTCAGGTGGATGTGCGGCCTGGGCTGGTCTTCCTCCTCCTCATCATCATCATCTTCCTCCTCCTCCTCCTCATCATCATCATCATCATCATCTCCATATGCAACAAAGGGAAAGAAAGGCCCCAGGTTATCCTTCTCCTCCTCCCCAGCAGCATCTTCCTCCATTGCTGTGGTGGATCTGCAGGAAAGGATAGCAGAAGGTAAGAATGGGTGATGTCCCCGTGATGAAGGAGACCCAGAAAGTGGATGGAAGGCCTGGGTGCTACAGGGGGCTGCCCAGGCAACGTTATGGCGGCTCCGTTCCTAATCTGGTGCCCGCAAGATACCACCGACCTTGGTATCAGCCACAGCAATAGCCGCCTTCGTGCCCGTGAGCTGCCTGGCCTTGTCCTCGTAGGGGGTGATGGGTTTGAAGGTGGGAATGCTCCCTCCAGTGTGCTGCCTTTTCTAGGCATTGTGCACCTACTTCTCCTGCAAAGAAATAAGTAAATAAGAGCATAGCCGGCAGTTAAGGTGTGTGTGGCAAGTGGCATGGAAGAGGTTGAGTGTGTGTGGGGAAGGGAGCTGAGCCATGGGGTAAGCAGCACAGCTCCTGAGCTGGCAGCCAAGGAGGTTGATGGAGTCAAGGTCAGAGGCACATAGGTACTGGCGGGGACCAAAGAGGGTGTTCGGTTCTGCCACCAATTTTAAACTTTTGAAAAAAATTCATTCTTGAGATGTGGGCATCGTTGGCAAGGCCAGCATTTACTACCCATCCCTAGTTGTCTTGAGAAGATGGTGGTGAGCCTTCTCCATAAACCGCCGCAGTCCGTGTGGTGAAGGTACTCCCACAGTGCTGTTAGGGAGGGAGTTCCAGGATTTTAACTCAGCAACAATGAAGGTACCCTGATATATTTCCAAGTCAGGATGGTGTGTGACTTGGAGGTGGTGGTGTTCCCATGAGCCTGCTGCCCTCGTCCTTCTAGGTGGTGGAAGTCATGGGGGAGGGAGGTGCTGCCGAAGAAGCCGTGGCAAGTTGCTGCAGTGCATTCTGTAGTAAACACTGCAGCCACGGTGCGCCGGTGGTGGAGGGATTGGATGTTTAAGATGGTGGATGAGCTGGCAATTAAGCAGACTGCTTTGTCATGGATGGAGAAGAATTGGAGTGTCTCAAACAAGGAATCATGAGATGTGGGAGTGCCATTGCAAGGCAACGAGACTGTCCAGAATTTTGGAGGTTGGAGTTAGGGCAGTAGTCGGAGAGAATGGATGGCTGTGGGGTTATATGAATACTCCTGTGTAGCACTGATGGCAATGTTGCTGCATGTGTTAGGCAGAGTTTAACCTCTAGCTTTGGACAGAAAATCAGTGTTACTTTCTTACCCTTATGGTGGAAAGGTCAGTACAAACTCCTGTTCCAGTAATTTCCACAGGGTTTCCCTGATCTCCCATCATGACTTTGGTGGAAGATTGGCGGAAACCCCGGAGAATCAGCGGGAATTCTACCCCCTGGAGTGTTGCTCTCTGGGTTTCTTCATTACCAAAATCACTGTTATCCATTATTGTTGGCCCCAATAGCAGTGAATATCGCTAATTAAACTTGGTTTATTTGGAGGAGAAATTTGGCATTTTAGGCTTTCCACAGATTTTTGATTTTTCTGTTTGTTTAATGATTTTCATTTGCTCGATTACATGTAATAATTATGAGTTCCATAATTTCTTTTTATAATCCTGAAATCTACACACTATTTGTAATTAAAAGAATGATTTTCTGTTGTTTCACCCATAAAACACATCTGAGGGACATTCCCAGCAGGGATTGGGGGCCAGGCTCACAGGGAACACAGGTTGGTGATGTGCAGCGGAGCCCCAATTCTCCAACGCACACACCCTCCAAGCGTGGCCCCTCCACTGGAGGTGCTTAACTCTGGAATTACCCCCCTGCAGAATGTCCACAGCCACTATCTGGCATTCAGTAACTCAACATTCAGAATATTTTAGCCTTTTTTAATTTCCATGCAGAAGTGCCATTTATGTAACTTTGTGAACAAGGCACCTGGACTGTGTCCTTATGGTGAAATAAACTTTGTGAATAACCTTTTGATTTACTTTGGAGCTCGTTTATAACGTTTTTGAATGTAAACAATGCTACGTGATATTTGAAAGTTGAAAAGCGAATATAATGAAATAAATCACACAGGGCATCTGTAATTGGTATAATTATATTGCATTGCACCCATAACTTTCTAATGAAAAATTATTTCCAATCCGAACATGACAATAGCATGCGTTATCAATAGACACAGGGAACTGTCCTTTAGGGAAGGAAATCTGCTGTCCTTACCTGGTCTGGCCTACATGTGACTCCAGACCCACAGCAATGTGGTTGACTCTTAATGCCCTCTGAAATGGCCTAGCAAGCCACTCAGTTGGAAACAACCGCTACGAAAAACAATAATAAAACCGGACGGACCACCCGGCATCGACCTCGGCACCGGAAATGACAATGGCAAACCCAGCCCTGTCGACCCTGCAAAGTCCTCCTTACCAACATCTGGGGGCTTGTGCCAAAATTGGGAGAGCTGTCTCACAGACTAGTCAAGCAACAGCCTGACATAGTCATAATTACCGAATCATACCTTACAACCAATGTCCCAGACACCACCATCACCATCCCTGGGTATGTCCTGTCCCACTGGCAGGACAGACCCACCAGAGGTGGTGGCACCGTGGTATACAGTTGGGAGGGAGTAGCCCTGGGAGTCCTCAACATTGACTCAGGACCCCATGAGGTCTCATTGCATCAAGTCAAACATGGGCAAGGAAACCTCCTGCTAATTACCACCTACCGCCCTCCCTCAGCTGATGAATCAGTACTCCTTCATGTTGAACACCAATTGGAAGAAGCATTGAGAGTAGCAAGGGCACAAAATGTCCTCTGGGTGGTGTAATGATCAATAACGTGTCATTCTATAGTGGACACTAGGTGGAGCCATAGAGCTGTATATAGCTGTATGTATAAGACTACACTACCCAGCTGTATGTACATTAAGACTACATTACCCATGAGGCACTAGGCTACCCACAAGGCAGCAGTCAAGATGGAAGCCTCTACAGATACTGTACCTAGTCCACATGTGCTCAATAAAGTAACTAGCAAAAGCTAGCTGTGTTCATAATAAGAATGTCTATTTATTAATGAACATAAGATGGTACCAGGATGGTGAAGATCTGCTAAAAATTGTGAAAAGCAACATGGAGAATTTGAAGCCACCAGAGCGTTTGAAACTCACAGAAAAAATCGACTACAATTGGCAGACTTTTAAACAACAATTCGAACTCTACATTGCAGCCATCGGATTCGGTACAAAGCCAGACGCAAGGAAGATAGCGTTGCTGCTTACGGTTGCAGGCTCACAGGCGATAGAGGTATTTAATACATTTGTATTTAATCCAGAGGAGAACAGAGAAAAATTAGAAGATGTGCTAAAAAAATTTGATGCACATTGCTCTCCCAAAAAGAATGAGACCTATGAAAGATATATCTTCTGTTCTCGGACACAGCAGCAAAATGAGACTTTTGATAGCTTTATAACTGATCTGAAACTGAAAGCACAGACATGTAATTTCTCTGAGCTCAAAGCATCCATGATTCGTGACCAGATTGTGTTTGGTATTCATGATAAAAATGTCAGGGAACGTCTGTTGAGAGAAACCAAACTAAATTTGGAAAATGCAGTGAAAATATGCCAAGCCAGCGAGCTAGCTCGAAAGCACACGAAGACCTTCAGTGAAATCAATAATGACGTGATTGTAATGAGTGATAATGCTGCTGTCGGTGCTGTGTCCTATAAGGGGAAGAAACATGGGCAGAACAGAAATGAAAAGCAATCGGAGGATGACATTTTTAATTGTAAACGCTGTGTTTACAAACACCAGTTAAGACAATGCCCAGCATTTGGAAAAATGTGCACAAAGTGTAATGGAAAGAATCACTTTGCCAAACAATGCTTTTCAAAAGTAAAAACTAAGAAAGGGCAACGAGTTAATGTAATTGAGGACACTGATTTAAGTAAGAAATTTTTTGTAGGAATGGTGTCATGTGACAATATCAAAAAGGATACAGAAAATGTGCAGCCCTCAGAAATGGACAATGCTGAACATAAAGTTAATGCAGTAAAAGAGGACAAATGGATGATCCCACTGCAGGTAAATGGACCATTAGTTACCTTGAAACTAGACACTGGGGCAAAAGCAAACTTAATCAGTATGAGTGACATTAACAATATGAAAGAAAAGCCCAAAATACAGAAAAAGTTACTACTACTGAAGGACTATAATGGACAGAAAATAGATAGCTTAGGTGTATGCAGACTTAAAGTGACAGTCAAAGACAAAGTGCATCATCTCATGTTTTCTGTTGTGGCTGAAAGGCTTGATTCACTACTGGGTGACAAAGCTTGTGAGGACTTACAACTGGTCAAAAGAGTCTACCGTATAAACTGTGCCATAAGCAGACCAGATGACTCGGTGGATTCTGTCATGAATAATTTCCAGGATGTGTTCAAAGGATTTGGAGTTCTACCATTCACTTACAAGATCCAGCTAAAGCAGGATGCTCAGCCAGTGGTACATGCTCCACGAAGAGTTCCAGCACCCCTGCATGACCGGCTCAAGAATGAACTGGACAGAATGACCACACTAGGAGTCATCAGGAAAGTCGAAGAGCCAACAGACTGGGTTAACTCCATGGTATGTGTAAAGAAAAAGAACAATGATCTAAGAATATGTATGGATCCAAAGGACTTAAATGCAAACATAAAATGTGAACACTACCAGATTCCCAAGCGAGAAGAAATCACCAGTGAAATGTCAGGTGCCAGATACTTTACAAAGCTCGATGCCTCACAAGGATTTTGGCAACTAAAACTGGATGAAGAGAGCACCAAATACTGTACCTTCAACACACCATTTGGCAGGTATTGTTTCCTCAGAATGCCTTTCGGGATAATATCTGCATCTGAAATCTTTCATAGAGCGATGGAACACATAATTGAAGGTCTGGAAGGAGTTCGGGTCTATGTTGATGACATCATCATCTGGGGCTCCACACTGAAAGAACACAATGAGAGACTGACTAAAGTGCTACAGAGCATACGCCGGAATGGACTGAAGCTCAACAAAGCCAAGTGTCAGTTTGGCATCCAGGAAGTCACTTTCCTAGGAGATAATCGATCTGGTAAAGGAATAGAGCCAGATATGGAAAAAGTAAACGCCCCGACCCACTGACAAAAAAGGAGTGCTATGCATCATGGGGATGATAAACTTCATTGGAAAGTTCATTCCTAACTTGTCAGCCAAGACAGCCTGTCTGCGAGACCTGCTACATAAAACAAATGAGTTCGCATGGACAGAAAGACATGAACAAGAGTGGATAAACCTCAAAACAGTGCTGACAACCACACCTGTACTCACCTTCTTTGACCCAACAAAAAGAATCAAAGTGTCAACGGATGCATCAAAAGATGGCCTAGGTGCGGTCTTGCTACAAGCAGAGGGTGAAGATTGGAAGCCTGTTGCCTATGCCTCCAGATCTATGACTGATACTGAGTGTCGATACGCCCAGATTGAAAAGGAATGTCTAGGCTTGGTAGTTGGACTAGAAAAGTTTCATGGCTACATATATGGACTTCCCACCTTCACAGTTGAGACAGACCACAGCCCACTGGTTGCCATCATAAAAAAGAACCTGAATGAGATGTCTCCAAGGATTCAACGACTCATGATGAAGCTGCAAAGATATGACTTTGAACTGATCTACACACCAGACAAATACATAGTGTTAGCAGATGCACTATCCCGAGCACCCACAATGAGTCATGTGAGCTCTACTGAAGAAGACGTGGATGTTCATGTGAGTATGGTCACTGCTGCGCTGCCCGTGTCAGACACAAAATCAAAGCAAATAGCAGAAGAAACCATAAAAGATACAGTATTACAAACAGTAATAGAGAACATTCATCATGGTTGGCCAAAAGGTTCCTGTCCAAAATATTTTCTCATAAGGTCAGAATTGAGTGTCGCAAGTGGACTATTACTAAAACAGAACAGAATAGTCATTCCACAGGTTCTACGTCAAGACATGCTCAAAAGGATTCATGGGGGACACCTCGGAATTGAAAAATGCAAAAGGAGAGCAAGAGACACTGTTTATTGGCCTGGCATAAATAAGGACATTGAGAACATGATAGGCAAATGTGAGACATGTCAGAAACACCAAAACAAACAAGCAAAGGAACCAATGATAGTAGCTAACATACCAACAGCAGCATGGCAAAAGGTTGGTATGGAACTTTTTCATTTAAATGGTAAAGACTATCTAATAATGATTGACTACTATTCTAACTATCCTGAGATGGCGCTGCTCTCAAGCACCACAGCAAGCAGTGTCATAATGCATGTGAAATCCATCTTCGTCAGACATGGAATTCCCAGGATTGCCATTAGCGACAATGGTCCGTGCTTCAACTGTAAGGAGTGGCAACAGTTTGCAGCACATTATGACTTTCAGCACATCACATCCAGTCCTTTGTATGCTCAGTCAAATGGTAAGGCAAGAAAGGTGTTCAAGTTCTCAAGCAGCTACTGAAGAAAGCAACAGAAAGCAAGTCTGATCCTTATCTCGCCCTGCTGAGCTACCGAGCCTCACCTTTAGACTGTGGTTCTTCACCTGCTGAACTACTAATGGGTCACAAGTTGCGCACCACACTACCCTGCTGTGCAAAAGAACAGCAAAGTGAGGAACTGAGACAGAGACTTCAACTGTTAAAGCTGAAACAGAAATCATACTATGACAAGTCATCCAAAACTCTAAAACAATTGACAAGGGATGATGTTGTCAGGATTGAGGATCCAGATGCATGGAACAGGAAAGCTACAGTTCTTGAGGAAGTAGGACCAAGGTCATACACTGTTAGAACTGAGGAAGGACAGATTCTCAGGAGGAACCACCGTTCCCTCCTAAAAACACAAGAGACTATTCAAGACCAGATTGATGACAATGCCGCAACTGCATCTTGTCATTCACCGCCAGAACAATCTCATGAAGACACATCAGACTTACCCGTGTTGAGAAGATCCACACGTGAAGTAAAAGAGCCTGATAGACTTAATCTTTGAGTACAATGTAAAGCTTTGAAAATGTGTTGACTGTTTTGAAAATGTTTATGTTTATAGAGCACTAATAAAAGTGTTACTGATATTATCTTTATTGTTTTCTTGAAAGTTGATTGATATTGATTTTGTTAAACCTCAAAGAAAGGGGGATGTAATGATCAATAACATGTCATTCTATAGTGGACACTAGGTGGAGTCGTAGAGCTGTGTAGAGCTGTATATAGCTGTATGTATATGACTACACTACCCAGCTGTATGTACATTAAGACTACATTACCCATGAGGCACTAGGCTATCAACAAGGCAGCAGTCAAGATGGAAGCCTCTACAGATACTGTACCTAGTCCACATGTGCTCAATAAAGTAACTAGCAAAAGCTAGCTGTGTTCATAATAAGAATGTCTATTTATTAATGAACATAAGAGGTGGGGAACTTCAATGTCCATCACTAAGAGTGGCTCGGTAGCACCATAACTGACCTAGCTGGCCGAGTCCTAAAGGACATAGCTGCCAGACTGGGTCTGCGACAGGTGGTGAGGGAACCAACAAGAGGGAAAAACCTACTTGATCTCGTCCGCACCAATCTACCTGTTGCAGATGCATCTGTCCATGACAGCTTTGGTGGAAGTGACCACCGCACAGTCCTTGTGGAGATGAAGTCCCGTCTTCATGTTGAGGATACCCTCCACCATGTTGTGTGGCACTACCACCGTGCTAAATGGGACAGATTTCGAACAGATCTGGCAACTCCAAACTGGGCATCCATGAGGCGCTGTGGGCCATCAGCAGCAACAGAATTGTATTCAACCACAATCTGTAACCTCATGGCCCGGCATATCCCTCACTCTACCATTACCATCAAGCCGGGAGATCAACCCTGGTATAACGAAGAGTGCAGGAGAGCATGCCGAGAACAGCACCAGGCATACCGAAAAATGAGGTGTCAACCTGGTGAGGCTACAACACAGGACTACTTGCATGCCAAACAACGGAAGCAACATGCGATAGACAGAGCTAAGCGATCCCACAACCATCGGATCAAATCAAAGCTCTGCAGTCCTGACACATCCAGTCGTGAGTGGTGGTGGACAATTAAACAGTTAACAGGAGGAGGACACTCCAAAAATATCCCCATCCTCGATGGTGGAGCCCAGCATGTGATTGCAAAAGACAAGCCTGAAGCATTTGCAACTATCTTCAGCCAGAAGTGCCGAGTGGATGATCCATCTCGGCCTCCTCCTGAGGTCCCCAGCATCACAGATGCCAGTCTTCAGCCCATTCAATTCACTCCACGTGATGTCAAGAAACGGCTGAAGACATTGGATACTGCAAAGGCTATGGGCCCTGACAACATTCCGGCAATAGTACTGAAGACTTGTGCTCCAGAACTAGCTGCGCCCCTAGCCAAGCTGTTCCAGTACAGCTACAACACTGGCATCTACCCGGCAATGTGGAAAATTGCCCAAGTATGTCCTGTCTACAAAAGCAGGACAAATCCAACCCGGCCAATTACCGTCCCATCAGTCTACTCTCAATCATCAGCAAAGTGATGGAAGGTGTCGTCGACAGTGCTATCAAGCGGCACTTACTCAGCAATAACCTGCTAACTGATGCCCAGTTTGGGTTCCGCCAGGGCCACTCAGCTCCTGACCTCATTACAGCCTTGGTCCAAACATGGACAAAAGAGCTGAACTCAAGGGATGAGGTGAGAGTGACTGCCCTTGACATCAAGGCAGCATTTGATTGAGTGTGGCATCAAGGAGCCCTAGCAAAACTGAAGTCAATGGGAATCAAGGGAAAAACTCGCCATTGGTTGGAATCATACCTAGCACAAAGGAAGTTGGCTGTGGTTGTTGGAGGTCATTCATCTCAATCACATGACATCACTGCAGGAGTTCCTCGGGGCAGTGTCCTAGGCCCAACCATCTTCAGCTGTTTCATCAATGACCTTCCCTCCATCATAAGGTCAGAAATGGGGATGTTCGCTGATGATTGTACACTGTTCAGCACCATTCGAGACTCGTCAGATACTGATGCAGTCCGTGTCCATATGCAGCAAGACCTGGACAACATTCAGACTTGGGCTAGTAACATTCGCACCACACAAGTGCCAGGCAATGACCATCTCCAACAAGCGAGACTCGAACCATCTCCCCTTGACATTCAATGGCATTACCATTGCTGAATCCCCCACTATCAACATCCTGGGGGTTACCATTGATCAGAAACTGAACTGGACCAGCCATATAAATACTGTGGCTACAAGAGCAGGCCAGAGGCTGGGAATTCTGTGGCGAGTGTCTCACCTCCTGACTCCCCAAAGCCTTTCCACCATCTACAAGGCACAAGTCAGGAGTGTGATGGAATACTCTCCACTTGCCTGGATGAGTGCAGCTCCAACAACACTCAAGAAGCTCGACACCATTCAGGATAAAGCAGCCCGCTTGATTGGCACTCCATCCACCACCTTCAACATTCACTCCCTCCACCACCGGCGCACTGTGGCTGCAGTGTGTACCATCTACAAGATGCACTGCAGCAACTCGCCAAAGCTCCTTCAACAGCACCTTCCAAACCCGCGACCTCTACCACATAGAAGGACAAGGGCAGCAGACACATGGGAACATCACCACCTACAAGTTCCCCTCCAAGCCACACACCATCCTGACTTGGACCTGTATCGCCGTTCCTTCACTGTCGCTGGGCCAAAATCCTGGAACTCCCTTCCTAACAGCATTGTGGGTGTACCTACACCATATGGACTGCAGCGGTTCAAGAAGGCGGCTCACCACCATCTTCTCAAGGGCAATTAGGGATGGGCACTAAATGCAGGCCTAGCCAGCGACGCCCACATCCCATCATTGAATTTTTAAAAAAACAGTAATGTTATTGCAAATGTAGATAAAGTATTGATTTTTATCTGTATTTTTTGTGGAGAATTTAATTAAATTTAATAATAACTCAATATGTATACATAGAGATAGGAACAGGAGTAGGCCATTCGGCCCTTCGAGCCTGCTCCGCCATTCAATGAGATCATGGCTGATCTTCGTCTGAGATCATAGCTGATCTTACCAGTTCAGTACCCCGTCCCCGCCTTTTCTCCGTAACCCTTAATCCCCTTAGCCTTCAGAAATATATCCAATTCTCTCTTGAAAATATTTATTGAATTAGCCTTCACAGCCCTCTGTGGCAGGGAATTCCACAGGCTCACCACTCTTTGAGTGAAGAAATTCTTCCTCATCTCTGTTTTAAATGATTTGCCCGCTATTTTTAGACTGTGGCCCCTGGTTCTGTGCTCCCCGGCCATTGGAAACATTCTCTCTGAATTCAGCCTGTCCAGGCCTGCCATAATTTTATATGTTTCGATGAGATCCCCTCTCAATCTTCTAAACTCCAGTGAGTACAAGCCCAAACTATTTAATCTCTCTTCGTAGGTCATTCCCGCCATTCCAGGTATCAGCCTGGTGAATCGCCGTTGCACTCTTTCCATGGCAAGAACATCCTTCCGCAGATGGGGCGACCAAAACTGTACACAATACTCCAGATGCGGTCTCACCAGCACCTTGTACAGCTGTAGTAAGGTTTCCCTATTCCTATACTCGAACCCCCTTGATATGAAGGCCAACATACCATTTGCCTTCTTAATCGCCTGTTGCACCTGCATGCTCTCCTTCAGTGACTGGTGCACAAGAACACCCAGGTCCCTCTGCACTTCCCCATCTCCCAATCTATTGCCATTTAGATAATAATCTACCCTCCTGTTTTTACCCCCAAAGTGGATAACCTCGCATTTATCCACATTATAGTGCATCTGCCACGTATCCGCCCATTCCCCCAACCTGTCCAAATCGCACTGTAGCCTCCTGACATCCTCATCAGAGCCCACCCCTCCTCCTAGTTTAGTGTCGTCAGCGAATTTGGAAATATTGCATCCAATTCCCTGATCCAGATCATTTATATATATTGTGAACAGCTGGGGTCCCAGGACAGATCCTTGCGGCACCCCGCTGGTCACTGCCTGCCACTCCGAAAACAAGCCGTTTATTCCAACTCTCTGTTTTCTATCCGCCAGCCAGTTCTCTATCCACGTTAATACTTTGCCCCCAATCCCATGAGCCTTAATTTTGCATGATAATCTTTTGTGTGGAACCTTATCGAAGGCTTTCTGGAAGTCAAGGTACACCACATCCACTGGCTCTCCCCCATCTATTCTACCAGTTACCTCCTCAAAAAATTCCAGCAGATTAGTCAAACACGATTTACCCTTTGTAAATCCATGTTGACTCTGTCCGATCCTTTCCCCATTTGTCAAGTGCTCCGCTATTTTATCCTTAATAATGGACTCTAGCATTTTGCCCACAACCGATGTAAGGCTTACTGGTCTATAATTCCCTGCTTTCTCTCTACCCCCCTTTTTAAATATTGGGGTAACATTAGCTACCCTCCAATCCACGGGTACTGTTCCCGAGTCAATGGAGTTCCGGAAGATGATCCTTAGAGCATCTGCTATCTCCAGGGCCACCTCCTTAAGTACCCTAGGATGTAGTTTATCAGGCCCCGGGGATTTGTCGGCCTTCAGTCCCCTCAACTTACCCAACACCATATCCCTAGAGATACTAATTTCTGTCAGCTCCTCCCTCTCATTAGTCCCTATGTTTGCCGATATTCCTGGGAGGTTATTTGTGTCCTCCTTTGTGAATACAGAACCAAAGTATGAGTTTAATTGGTCTGCCATTTCCTTATTCTCCATTATATATTCTCCCGAATCGGACTGCAAGGGACCGACTTGGGATTTTACCAGTCTTTTCCTCCTGATATACCGATAAAAGCTTTTGCAGTCTGTCTTTATGTTTGCTGCAAGTTTACTTTCGTATTCTATTTTCCCCTTCCTGATTAATCCCTTTGTCCTCTTTTGCTGTATCCTGTACTGCCCCCAATCTTCCGGTCTGGTGCTTTTTTTTGCCAGTTGATATGCCCTTTTTTTTGATTTTATGCTGTCCCTAATTTCCCTCGTTATCCACGGTTGAGTCACCTTTTTAGGTTTATTTTTATGCCAAACCGGTATAAACATGTTCTGGAATTCTTCCATTCTATCTTTGAATGCTTGCCATTGTCTATCCACTGTCAATCCCCCCAGAAACACCACCCAATCAATCTTACCCAATTCCCGTCTCATACCCTCGTAATTCCCTTTATTTAAGTTCTGGACCTTAGTCTCTGATTCAATTTCCTCACTCTCCATCTCGACTGAGAGCTCGATCATATTATGATCGCTCTGACCCAAGGGGCCTCGTACAAGAAGATTGCTGATAAGTCCCTTCTCATTGCACAATACCCAGTCTAAAATGGCCTGATCTCGAGTCGGCTCCTCGACATATTGGTCCAGATAACCGTCCCGAAAACATTCCAGGAATTCCTCCTCCTCAGAATTTTTACTAATTTGGGTAGTCCAATCAATATGTAAATTAAAGTCACCCATGATGACAGCTGTGCTCTTATCGCACGCTTCTCTAATTTCCCTTTTTATGCCTTCCCTCACCTCCATATTACTATTTGGAGGCCTATATATCACACCCACTAACGTTTTCCTCCCCTTGCTATTTCTCATTTCTACCCATACAGATTCCGTTTCATCCGAGTTAATATCCTTCCTTTCCATTGCATTAATCCCCTCCTTTACCAGCAATGCTACCCCACCTCCCCTACCTTTTTGCCGATCCTTCCTAAATATTGTATATCCCTGGATGTTAAGTTCCCAGCCTTGCCCACCCTGCAGCCACGTTTCTGTAATCCCAATCAAATCATACTTGTTTACCTCTATTTCCACAACTAATTCATCCACCTTGTTCCTAATGCTTCTAGCATTAAGATACAAAGCCTTCAGGCTTGCTTTTTTCACACTCTCATTATGAATTAGTTTGGCCCTTTGTGTTTCTCTCCTTTGCTTATTGCTTCTCACCTTTCTACCATCTATTTCTGACTTCATATGACTTCCCTCTTTTCCACTACCTAGGTTCCCATCCCCCTGCCAAATTAGTTTAAATCCTCCCGAACCGCCCTAGAAAATATTACCCCGAGGACATCGGCTCCCTCACAGTTCAGGTGTAGACCGTCCCCTTGGTACAGGTCACTCCTCCCCAAGAACTGGTTCCAATGCCTCAGGAATTTAAATCCCTCTCCCTTGCACCACTGCTCAAGCCACGTATTTAGCTTATCTATCTTACTCTCTCTAAACTTATTAGCTCGTGGCACTGGTAGCAATCCAGAGATTACTACCTTTGAGGTCCTACTTTTCAATTTAGCTCCTAACTCCCTAAATTCAGCTTGTAGGACCTCCTCCCTCTTTTTACCTACATCGTTGGTACCTACATGTACCACGACAACTGGCTGATCCCCCTCCCCCTTCAGAATGCTCTGCACCCGCTCCGAGACATCCTTGACCCTTGCACCAGGGAGGCAACATACCATCTTGGAGTCTCGGTCTCGGCCACAGAAACTCCTATCTATCCCCCTTACAATTGAATCCCCTATCACTATAGCCCTATTCCTCTTTTTTCCGCCCTTCTGTGCAGCAGAGCCAGTCATGGTGCCCTGAACCTGGCTGCTGGTGCCTTCCCCTGATAAGTCATCTCCCCCAACAGTACCCAAAACGGTAAACCTGTTTTGGAGGGAGATGACCGCAGGCGACTCCTGCACTACCTTCCTGCCTTTACCCTGCCTTTTGGTCACCCATTTACTGTCTGAGCTAGCCTTTACCTGCGGTGTGACCAACTCACTGAATGTGCTATCCACAAGATCCTCAGCATCGCGTATGCTCCAGAGTGAGTCCATTCGCAGCTCCAGCGCCGCCATGCGGTCCGCTAGGAGCTGCAGCTGGACACACTTCCTGCACACATAGTTGTCAGGGACAGTGTCCCTGATTTCCCACATGGCACAGGAGGAGCATGGCACGGGTCCGAGCTGCCCTTCCATGACTTAACCCTTACAATACCCTTTTATTTACTACGATTTAGCTTAATTATTGAATTCTACTTAGAATAAGTTTGTGAAAGTACTCACCAACCAGTCACCTACCTGTTTTCTGGTGTTGTATTTTCACTGCCGCCTCCTGTCCTGGAACCTTTTCCACCTAGGTTAGGCTCCTGAAATAAAATTAATTGAACCTACCTTTTCAACTTCCCCTAACCCCTAAAAGGTTAGAGGAGGTGGAAGGGTGGGAGACACTACACTGTAGTGTTTCGGGTTTAGCAACAGCTCCACCTATATAAGAGTTACTGGCCTCCTGCTCTCCTGATTGCACCAGCTGTGAAAGAAAAAGCCCGCGAAAGGTGAGCTTTTAAACTCTCCCGCCTCGGGCTGCTTCCGCGCAGGTCCGCTGCTCCTCCGGTCTCGGGGCTGTGGGCCTCGGTGCCTCTGACTGCTCCCTCTCAAGCCTTTAAGCTCTCCCGCCTCGGGCTGCTTCCGCGCAGGTCCGCTGCTCCTCCGGTCTCGGGGCTGTGGGCCTCGGTGCCTCTGACTGCTCCCTCTCAAGCCTTTAAGCTCTCCCGCCTCGGGCTGCTTCCGCGCAGGTCCGCTGCTCCTCCGGTCTCGGGGCTGTGGGCCTCGGTGCCTCTGATTGCTCCCTCTCAAGCCTTTAAGCTCTCCCGCCTCGGGCTGCTTCCGCGCAGGTCCGCTGCTCCTCCGGTCTCGGGGCTGTGGGCCTCGGTGCCTCTGACTGCTCCCTCTCAAGCCTTTAAGCTCTCCCGCCTCGGGCTGCTTCCGCGCAGGTCCGCTGCTCCTCCGGTCTCGGGGCTGTGGGCCTCGGTGCCTCTGACTGCTCCCTCTCAAGCCTTTAAGCTCTCCCGCCTCGGGCTGCTTCCGCGCAGGTCCGCTGCTCCTCCGGTCTCGGGGCTGTGGGCCTCGGTGCCTCTGACTGCTCCCTCTCAAGCCTTTAAGCTCTCCCGCCTCGGGCTGCTTCCGCGCAGGTCCGCTGCTCCTCCGGTCTCGGGGCTGTGGGCCTTGTTTGATAGACCTTGAAACAGTTGTAATAAGTTGACTCTGAAGGACTCAAAATGCTTTACCATTGTTGTGTAACTTAGAACAACTTCTTCTCCAGAGAACGTGGCCTGGAAGAGGCATTGGTGCTTTTTAAAAATGCACTAATAGAACTTTAAGGCCCTCTTAGGCATGAGGACATTCTTCTTCCTGGGGCATTCATGGCCTCTTTGGAAAGATGCTCATCACCATTTGTTTATTCAGCACCAGAGACATTCTACACTCCTGACTGCAAATGTAGTTGATGCAGTCCCCAGCCCATCTCCACAAAGGAGGCATGCATGGATTGCTAGCACAACAGTCCAATCCTTAACAGGTTTTTACAGACTCTTTACAGGAGCTCCAGGCCACCTTTTCAAGGCAGTGCAGTTGCTACTACATCTCTTGAGAAGTCCAGTTGAGTAAGTTGTCCAGTGCTGGCCCCCCTTGCCCTTCCTGAGATGGTTTCCAAAGATTAAATTGAACACAGAGGACACAGAGAAAGAAGTGCTTGTGATGGAAGGGGATGGGCTGCTTCAGATGCAGACTGTAGAACAGGATCCTACAATAGAGGAAAATAAAAGTTTCTCTTCTCTTTCTTTGCCTCTCCCAGGAGGTTGCATGATTGAGGGAGAGGAGAGAGGGTTGATGGTAAACATGGGCTGCACTATGTCTGGATGGGGCAGACTTACTAGACTGGATCTCAACTAATTTCTTCTACCTTTCGCACTGTTTTCTGGGTGGAGTGGCACTGCCTCACAAAGGCAGATGACATGGGTGCACCCGGTGAAGGCTCAAATACCACAGCACCCACTGAAGGTGGGCCTTGGAGGTTGCGTTCAGTCCCCTCAGATTGAAGGATCTGCGAAGAGTCTGGCAGCAACCTCCTCACACCTGCACACAGGCTAGTCCTTCCTTTCCAGAGTCACCATAGAGGATCAGTGGGGCTGGAGGCCTTCGGGCTCCCGAAGGTGGTGGCTATTATCAGGGGCATTTCTGAACCTGAAGTACATTGGGACCCTTGTTAACAACCTGAGCCCGGAAATATAAATGGAGGAGGGAGAGGAAAATGGGCCTCGATATTTCAATTACTGAAAAAACTGCTGCACTCGCTGCATTTTTTAACTGGCAGATTTTACTCACTGCTCTGCTTACGTTATTTTGATTTGTTGCTATTTTATCAGTATGAAATATGAGGTGCAAGATATTTGCATGTACAAGTGTGATGCCAAAATGTGATATAAATGCATGCTGACATACCATTCTAATGGCAGGAGGCTTCATGCCATGAAATGTACAATCTGCAGCGGTGTGGAGCTATGTCTCTTTAAGACCAACAAGTCTAATTGTTGTTAAGTAAACACAAGCTCAGGTCACTCAGAGTTTAATTGTTTGGTCAAGGAACTTTGCAAATTATATATAGTGCTTTATGTCACAAGATTTTTTTCTGTTTTTCATTTTGCATCTGCAACAAAGTGTGAAAACCATTTTTAATACTCTAATAGATCAGTTTATTACCCGATTTATCTATATATACTAGCTGGAGTGCCCGGCGGTGCTGAGGGTTTTTTTGAGGGCATGTTGTTGTTGGAAGAGAGAGAGAGAGTTGGAAGAGAGAGAGAGAGAGAGAGACTGGGGGGAGAGTAGAGAGAGACGGGGGGGGGAGTAGAGAAGAGACGGGGGGGGGAGAGAGAGAGGGGCTGGGGGGGAGAGAGAGAGAGACTGGGGGGGAGAGAGAGAGACTGGGGGGAGAGAGAGAGAGACTGGGGGAGAGAGAGAGAAGGGGGGGAGAGAGAGAGATACTGGGGCGAAGAGACAGAGAGAGAGGGAGAGAGAGGGAGAGAGAGGGAGAGAGAGAGGGAGACAGAGACAGAGAGGGAAGGAGAGAGAGAGGGGGAAGAAAAGAAAGGGGAAAGGGGTGGGGGAAAGGGGGGTGGGGAAAGGGGGGGTGGGGGTGGGGGAAAGGGGTGGGGGGGGAAGGGGGGGGTGGGGGAAGGGGGGTGGGGGGGGAAGGGGGGGGGTGGGGGAAGGGGGTGGGGGGGAAGTGGGGGGTGGGGGGAAAGGTGTGGGGGGGAAATGGGAGGGGAAGGGAGGGGGGAAGGGAAAGGGGAAGGGGGGGAGGGGGGAGGAGGGGGAGAAGGGGAGGGGGGGAATGGAAGGGGGGAGATGGGGGGGAAGGGGGAGGGGGGAAGGGGGGAGGAGAGGGGAAGGGGGAGGGGGGAAGGGAAGGGGGTGTGTGGGAGGGGTGGGAAGGGGGTGTGGGGGGGAAGGGGGGGAAGGGAAAGGGGGTGGGAAGGTGGGAAGGGGGGGTGGGGGAGGAAAGCGGGGTGTGGGGGGAAGGAGGGGGGAAAGGGATGGGGGGAGCCAGCAGACCCTCTCCCCTCTGCCAGTCACAGAAATCACAGAAACCCCACAGTGCAGATAGAGGCCATTTCGGCCCATCGAGCCTGCACCGACACACATCCCACCCGATCCCCATAACCCCCACATCAACACATATCCCACCCTATCCCCGTAACCCCACGTATTTAATCCCCCTAACACTAAGGGTCAATTTATCATAGCCAATCAACCTAACCTGCACATCTTTGGACTGTGGGAGGAAACCGGAGCACCCGGAGTAAACCCACGCAAACACGGGGGAGAATGTGCAAACTCCACACAGACAGTCGCCCGAGGCCGGATTCGAACCCCGGGTCCCCTGGCGCTGTGAGGCAACAGTGCTAACCACTATGCCACCGTGTTGAGAGATGCGCTGCCGGCGGCGGTTGGAGAAGGCTAGGCCCCGGGGCCTCGGGCACCCGCCACTGACATGGCCCAGCTGAGCCCAGCGCCCCCGGGCAGCCCCGAGCTCCGCAGCCGCCGTTCGGCTGCAGGCCACAAAACACCTGAGCCCAGCGCCGGTGATGGCTCCGCGGAGCTCCATACCGCCCCCGTCAGCCTTTACAAAGATGGCGGTGGTGGCTACGCTCGGCTCAGGCCCGCCCCCACCAGCTTTTACAAAGATGGCGGCGACCGCGGGCCCGCTTGTTGAGCGGGACGGGGAGGTGCCTAGCTTGGGCGTGGCTGGGGAGGCGAGGCCGAGGGCTTCGAGGCCTGCAGGCGGGGTAACCCTGGAAGGTTGCGGTGCCCAGCGGAGGTAGCGAGTCAAGAGGGGAAAAAAAGGGTGAAAGGTAGGAAAATTAATGATGTTAGAGAAAAATATTTACAAATTAATTAACTTTTTTTTAAAAACAATTTAATTGTGTTTTAAAAGCAACTTTGTTTTTTGCTGGAAATCTAGATTTGAAAATAAACACGCAGAAAGTGGGAAAAATAAATGAAG